>NW_027397110.1:7677230-7685347 GCF_003265705.2 Callorhinus ursinus | reverse complement strand
ACACACACACACACACACACACACACACACACACACACACACACACACACCCCTAACATATGACCCTGCAATCTCACTTCTGGGTATATATCCAAAAGAACTGAAAGCAGGGACTTGAAGAGATGTATTTGCACAACCCATGTTTATAACAGCAACTATTCACAGTATCCAAGAGTTAGAACAACCTGAATGTCCATCAATAGATGAATGGATAAACAAAATGTGGTATATACATACAAGTAAATATCATTTAGCCTTAAAAAAATAGAAACCCTGTTACATCGCAGAACATGAATGAACCTTGAGAACATTATGCTGAATGAAATGAGCCAGTCACAAAAAGACAAATGCTGTATGATTCCAGTTATATAAGGCATCTAAAGTAGTCAGATTTATAGAAACATAAAGAATGGGGTCAGAGAAGGGGGTAAGGGGGAGTTGCTGTCTAATGGTTATAGCGTTTCACATTTATAAGATGAAAATGTTCTGGAGATCTGTTTCACAATAATGTAAATAAACTTACTATTAAAGCATACACTTAAAAATTGTTAAAATGGTAAATTATATGTTATATGTTTTTACCAAACACACACATACACACACAAAGCCAAGTCAGAAAATTAATTATATTCTTTGTAGCATTACTTTGTGCTAAAACAACCTCTTAGGGAATATATGAACCATAAGATAAATATTAAAATATAAAAAATTTTATACTCAGAAAACTTTGTTACCTGCAACAAATCCAACTACTAGATCTTTTCCAGTAGTAGAGCGTTGACCTTTGACCCAGACTGCTTTGAGACTATTAAAAGTGTAGAAATAGACAAAATTGGAGCAGCAGAGACTGGAGATAACTGGAAACCACCCTCGATATGGTGCCAGGCTAGAGGAAAAACACAATAAGCAATGTAAAGATGCTGGACAAAAGCTAGTGGAAATGGGCAAAGTCCTAGGAAAGGCTGATCATCATTCACATATTCTCAAAGTTCACTCCTACACTACGACATACTCCAAACTGTACATATATCTCACATTCTAAACGCTATCCAAACCAAGAAATCTTTCCTCCCATTAATGATGCCATAGAAACAACACACTTTCAATGACTGGTTTTACTAGTTTCCTCCCCTTGGTTTCCTTCTGCAAATTACTATGTAAAATTAGAGACAATTTCTTCATGGCTCTTAGTTAATATAGCATCATTCACATTTTATTATAGGGTAACAACACTTGAAAATGAAGTAAATATAGACATAATAAGTGTAAAAAAAAAAAAGAAGTGATGGCAGCATGTTATTAGGGCACAGGAACCAGGCTGAAGGGGCTCCCACCTGGGACAGTTTCAACACTGAAATAATATAGTATAGTAATCAATTGTAAACCACTGAAAAACCAGGAATTTTTGAGTCTATACTGCTACTAAATAAAGTTTCTCTTCATAGACTGCTGATAGTTGTAAGAGAAGAAAAATTAAATTATTCAGTGGCTAACCTGAATCTGAGAAATCATAATTAACCAATGAAAGGCAGGTGGACAATATGTGACTCCAGATGTGATATCCTTAGGACACAATATCACCTATGCATTATTCTGGTCAAGAATGCATAGCCTCAGTCTAATCATAAAGAAACATGAGGCAAACTTAAAATGAGAAACATTTTATTTAAAAAAGGGGGGGAGGGGAGCTACATTCTTTAAAAATGTCAACATCATAGGGGTAAAAGGCTTTGATGTATGGTGTGTAACTTATTCTTAAATAATTCTGAAAAAAGTCTGCGTGGTGTGTGTGTAATAAAGACAGAAGGGGGAAGGAGAGAGAAAGCGGGGAGAGAACATAAGCACAACTGGGAAAATAAATGGAAAAAAAAAGTGTTAATAATAGGTGGATCTGGGTAAAGCATATACTGATATTCTTTGTACGACTTTCAGTTTTGCAACTTTTTGTGAACTTGAAATTATTTCCAAATAAAAAGTCAAAAAAAAATACATAATCTGAATGCATCTGATAGGAATGAACTAAACAATAGCTTCTTCAGCTCACTGTAAAAAAACCATAAAACATAAAACAAAGCATTGGTTTCATGGAAGACTCTATGATCAAGAATCAAAATGGCCAACTACAAAACTTTAAAAGATGAAAACAATTATGTACTTGCAAGTCAGGCAATTACAGATTCACAACTACTATAAGTCTATGAGAATGGAAAGAAAGTGAGTGCAGGTGTGCTAGAGGCCCAGCAATCTCCTAACGGGGTGCTTTGTCTAACAAAATGGGCAAGGTGGTACTCACAGGCCTTCTTCCTTAATGATCTCGAGGAGCACCATGTGTGTAGTTTTGGACTTTCTTTTCTCATCAACTGTAAGATAAAAGAATAAACGTTTAAACTAAATCCTTTGAGAACTATTATCTTTAGCATCAGCAAGTCTCACTGAAATGCCATTTACCTCACCTGAGCAATCTCCCACCCTGTTCTTTGAGCTCCCTAACTTGCCTCAGAACTCACCAATCCTCCTTGTTTGTGTGTGCTAAATTCCCAACTGAGGATTCCCTGGGTCTCATCTGTTATTCATGAACCTTTAAGCATTTTAATTCAACACCTAATTCCCAAAGCAAAAGATGTGACAGGAATCTTATATTTCATAAGGCTGTCTTGTTTTGTTTTTTTTTCAAAGTTACATATTCTCATTTTTATCTCAACATCTTATAAAGTAAAGAGGAAATGAATTACCATCTCCTTGTTAGTGGAGAGGCCAGACCAAAAGCTGTGAAGGACACATGTAGTTGGCAGCAGAGCCAGGATTGAAACTCAAGGTTTCAAAGTTTTAGGCTTGTGCTCTATTTCCTAATCTAAAAAATAAAAGGTCTCAAAAGGATAAGAACTGGGGTGCCTGGCTGGTTCAGTTGGTAGAACATGTGACTCTTGATCTCAAGATCATGAGTTTGAGACCCACCTTGGGCCTAGAACTTACTTAAAACTAAAAAAAGGATGAGAACTTTGCTTTTCTTGACATTCTCACTGAAAATCACAAAACCTCAATTAACTTCACATTTCCTACCCACATTTGGAGAATATTTTGAAAATGTAAAAATGTAGAAATGGAACAATTTCCTAAGAATTAAAATTGTTATCTATATGGTTTGTGGGAGGTTGAATAGGAAACTCTTACAGAAGGCAATCTGGCCATAGCTATCAAAATTACAAACAGGCTTACCCTTTGATCCAGCAATCTCACTTCTGGGAATTTATCCCATAGAACTTACAGAAACTAAGCAGTATATGAACAAGTCTATTCTACAAAAGAGAAGAGGGGTGCCTGGGTGGTTCAGTCAGTTGGGCATCCAGCTCTTGGTTTCAGCTCAGGTTGTGATCTTAGAGTGGTGGGATCAGGCCCGGCATGGGGCTCCACGCTCAGCGTGGAGTCTGCTTGTCCCTCTCCCTCTGCTCCTCCCCCTGATCACACTCTCTATCTCTCTCTCAAATAATAAATAAAAATTTTTTAAAAAAAGAGAGAGAGAAGAAACCATCCAAGAATCTACAATAGGGGAAGGGGAAACAGGTTCTGGTGCATCTACAGTATGGGACCATTCTACAGGTAGAAGGATGAAGCAGCTCCCAAAGCACTGATTTGGAAGGCATCCAAAATATGCTGTTAAGTGAAAAATGTAAGCTACAGAACAGTGTGACAAATATGCTTTTTGTGGAAGGATGGGAGAAAACTTCTATATTCTTATTTGCTTGTTACTCCATAATGAAACTCTGCAAGACTATTTGAGAGAATAATAAAGAGGTTATCTGCAGAGGACAGAAAAGGGGAAAGGGGACAGACAAAAGTAAGATTTTCCACTGTACTGTGCATTGTTTTCTATATTTTTGGTTTTGAGTCATATGAAAAAACCTATCATAAAACTCTAAAATTAATTTATAATAATAGCCATGAAGGGTTTTAACATAGGAATTAGTTTGTTCAAAGCTAATCTTATTCTTATCTCTTCACATAAGTTCTGGCACAGGTTTATAATTTTAAGTTGAGAAATACTGGGGAAAAAACAAGCAGGAATTATAGAGAGTTGCCTAGTCCTACAATGCAAGAGAGGCAAACTAGGACTACATGCCCAATTTAGCAGTGACTGTGGGTGTTTGGCTCCACTGTGTCTCCTATTCTTTGTTCTCTTTTGAGAAGATCTACCCCCAGCGAAAACTCTCCCCATTGTGCCTTAAAAAAGTCATGTTGTGCGGGCACCAGCTGGCTTAGTTGGTAGAGCATGCAACTCTTGATCTCCGGTTTGTAAATTCAAGCCCCACGTTGTATGTAGAGATTACTTAAAAAAAAAAAAAAAAAAATCAGGGAGGCTGAGTGGCTCAGTCGGTTAAGTGTCTGCCTTGGGCTCGGGTCATGATCCCAGACTCCTGGGATCAGCCCTGCATCGGGCTCCCTGATCAGTGGAGAGTCTGCTTCTCACTCTCCCTCTGCCTCTCCCCCCGCTATGCTTGATCTTTCTCTCTCTCTGTCAAATAAATAAATAAAATCTTTTTTAAAAAGTCATATTGTTTATTAAAAAGAATTGTAATGATTCAAAATTATTAATGCAAATCCACTCAGGTTCTCTCAGATTAGAGAGTGGCTGAGACTATAACACATCCATGAATGCCTCTCCGTTAATTAGGAAACAGCAATGATGACCAGTATTTAAAGTCAGTGGAAACAGACAAGGGTAGATCGCTAACAAAACAGATATCCTTATGTTAACTTAGAACTTATGAGAGGGCGCCTGGGTGGCTCAGTTGGTTAAGCGACTGCCTTCGGCTCAGGTCATGATCCTGGAGTCCTGGGATCGAGTCCCGCATCGGGCTCCCTGCTCAGCAGGGAGTCTGCTTCTCCCTCTGACCCTCCCCCCTCTCATGTGCTCTCTCTCTCTCTCATTCTCTCTCTCAAATAAATAAATAAAATCTTTTAAAAAAAAAAAGAACTTATGAGAAAAATATGTTTGCTTCCTAACACCAAATGAAAAGAGTATGATGCCTACAAAAAGTACTCACCTTGAAGTCGGAGTCGAGCTGTATCCAAGGGAAAAAATACTGTCATTGCTGTCACGCTTCCCTGAAAAGTTTGAAAAGCCTTTAGCAATTACAGTCTCACAAAAACAAAAAGCCACAACTTTTAAGTGAACAAAAGTTCATTATTAACAAGGGGTCAAATCAGATTTTCAGTGAACAGACATATACAATATTGGGATTATTATTGCTCAAGTTCTATAGTTATATACTTAAACATAAGGATCTGATTTTCCAGAAGAAATCTTTTTCTCATACTGAAAAAGAAAATGAAGTGGGTCCCTAGAGAGGACAAACTTAGGGGTTTGCAACCCAGGACACATGTAAAATATAGCAGATAAATGGATTTTTTAGCCTCTTATAGGTCAGTTGCTGCTCCTATGCTCTGATAACCCCACAAACCAAAATATCCAGTAATCAAACAGATAAATACTTCTTTTCTCTTTGCTTAATATATTTACTACAAAGTAAAAGAAGTATAAAAATCATATTGTTCTTTAAAATAGTTTTGTTTGCTTGTGTTTTAAGTAAAATAGGGACAATCTGGGCTCAATATTCTATAAATTCATCCAGGGTAACACAATGACAAAAAATATCGGGGACAGAAGCCAACACCAGTCTTTCCATTCATAAAATCCTATGACAGATAGGGGCGCCTGGGTAGCTCAGTTGGTTAAGCATCTGCCTTTGGCTCAGGTTATGATCCCAGGGTCCTGGGATGGAACCCCACATTGAGGGGTGGGGGGAAGGTCCCTGCTCAGTGGGGAGCCTGCTTCTCCCTCTCCCTCTGCCTGCTCCCCGACTCTCTTAAATAAATAAATAAATAAATAAATAAATAAATAAATAAATATCTTTTTAAAAAATCCTATGACAGATAAAAACCACAAGCATCTAGTTTGGAATGAAATCTTCCAGTGGGTTTATGGTTCTCAACCCAGATGGAGGCCCACTGGTGTATATTCTCAGGCATAAGATCAAGTTTTAGGCTAATAATCTAATAACAGTTACATATAATAATCATAACAACTGGAAATTAGGTCAACCTTATAGATAAGAAACATTTGCCAGGTCTCTTATCTATTTAAATAGGTCAGCCTGCTTGACAAGGGAGAACACTGTGCTGTCCTATTAGTATTCTTCAAAACTCAGATGGAATGTTACCACTCAGCCCTGAACAACCACTAATCTGCTGTCTCTATGGATGTATCTATTCTGAAATTTCATATAAAAAGAATCGTGTAAAATGTGACCTTTTGTGTGTGGCTTCTGGCTTCTTTCACTTAGTATAATGCTTTCAAGGTTTATCCACCTTAGAGCGTATATCAGTGCTTCATCCCTTTTTATGGCTGAGTGATATTCGATTGTGTATATATACTACGTTTTGTTTATCCACTCAAAATGTTTTGGAATGAGACATTATGAATGTACTAGGTACTGCTGAACTGTACACTTTAAAGTTTTGTGGGTTTGTTTGCTTGTTTGTAAGCTCTACACGCCAACATGGGGCTCAAACTCATTCGGACTGAGCCAGCCAGGTGTCCCTGAACTATATGCTTCAAAATGTTTAATTTTATATTATGTGAATTACACAATTAAAAAAAAACCCCAAAATTTAGTCCTCACAACAACCTGATGAGGTGGGCGCCTGGGTGGCTCAGTCAGTTAAGCGTCTGCCTTCGGCTCAGGTCATGATCCCAGGGTCCTGGGATCGAGCCCCACATCGGGCTCCCTGCTTGGAGGGAAGCCTGCTTCTCCCTCTCCCACTCCCCCTGCTTGTGTTCCCTCTCTTACTGTCTCTCTCTCTGTCAAATAAATAAATAAAATCTTTAAAAAAAAAAAAAAAAAACAACCTGATGAGGTAAGTACTGGTATTTTCTCCATTTCACATATGAGGAAAGATACTAAGAGATTTTGTAACTTTACTAAAGTTACACTTTGCAAGTGGCAGAATTAGTATTTGAACACAGGCAGCTTGGCTCCAGAGACCACACTCTTAACCACGGTTGTAATTAAAACTTTATTTTTTTCTTTTTTTTTTTAAAGATTTTATTTATTTTTTGACAGAGAAAGAGACAGTGAGAAAGGGAACACAAGCAGGGGGAGTGGGAGAGGGAGAAGCAGACTTCCCGTGGAGCAGGGAACCCGATGCGGGGCTCGATCCCAGGACCCTGGGATCATGACCTGAGCTGAAGGCAGACGCTTAATGACTGAGCCACGCAGTCGCACATAATTAAAACTTTAAAGAGAATTTACTAATATAGTACTAAAAATTACTGAAAAAGAAAAAAAGGTACTAATATGGGACCTATTTTATGTGTCAAATATTTTTTCGTGTACTAGTCCGGAAACTCAGCACACAGCCTGGCATAGCATAAGCCCTAAACTTGTTAATTAATGTATGACTGTATGTACCTACAAATAAACTTCATATCCATGAAAAAATGTATTCAAAATGCTAAAGATAAATTTGGAACATAGCTGTTCTGTACATTGGGAACTTGCTATATTTGTCTCCTCACCAAGCAAACACACAGATGACTGCTTTCCTTTTCATAAGCAGCTGTTACCTGAAGGAAAATATTTATTATATATGCGAGTCTTATGCCAAGCTATATAAGCACATGACTTTTTAGAATTTGAATTAAACTCCTCTTTCATAAATACTCAGTGTTTTTTTTTTCCTCCAGGACCGTCTGTTCACTTATATAAAATTAGAAGGCACAAAATACCGAGAAGATAACCACAATGTACAATATTGTTGTGCCAGAGAGACACAAAAATAAATCCATTATTTTGAGTCCCACAGAATTCTAACCATCTGAGTGGGAGTTCTACTGCTGACATTAATTACAATTTAAAAGAATCCATTTCCAGAGAAACAACCTTCTGGTGTCTCACCAAAAACAAACATTTTTAGTCACAACTTTCTACCATCCCCCTCTGGCATTTAAACATTAGGTCTTGGGAAACGAATTGATTGCTACACTGCACTGGCACCTGGAGCTAGAAAAGGCTTTAGAAATCATCTTGCAAGAGCGCCTGGGTGGCTCAGTCGTTAAG
>NW_027397110.1:7448276-7677130 GCF_003265705.2 Callorhinus ursinus | reverse complement strand
GTCAAATAAATTAAAAAAAAAAAACACCTAAAAAAAAATTCTTCAAGGGGTGCCTGGGTGGCTCAGTCAGCTAAGTGTCTGCCTTCGGCTCAGGTCATGATCCCAGGGTCCTGGAATTGAGCCCCGCAGCGGGCTCCCTGCTCAGCAAGAAGCCTGCTTTCTCCCTCTCCCACTCCCCCTGCTTGTGTTCCCTCTCTCACTGTGTCTCTCTCTGTCAAATAAATAAATAAAATCGAAAGAAAGAAAGAGAGAGGAAGGAAGGAAGGAAGGAAGGAAGGAAGGAAGGAAGGAAGGAAGGAAGGAAGGAAGGAAAGAAGGAAGGAAGGAAGGAAGGAAGGAAGGAAGGAAGGAAGGAAGGAAGGAAGGAAGGAAGGAAGGAAGGAAGAAAGAAAGAAAGAAAGAAAGAAATCATCTTGCGGTGGACTCCCTTCACCTGAGAACGAAGGAGTCTGAGCCAGGGTAGTGAAGAGGTCTGCCCAAAGCCTGATAGGCAGAGGTGGAGTTAGAACCCAGAGCTCTCAAGACTCCTAGTTCTACTGTTCACTGTTCTACCTGTTCTCAATCTTGTTTCAGTCTTTTATCTTGACTCTTCTCTTCCACTTACAAAGTGTACACAGTACAAACACACACACTCAAATCTGGGAAAATCACACACATAAACCTTAACAGTGAATAGGTAAAGAGAGGAAAGGAATTAAAGGTGGCCCTATTTCCCTCGTTATGACTCTCCATATAATTATTACTTTTTTTTTAACAACAAGCACGTGTTAGTTTTAGTTTTGAAGTGGGGAAAAAGCAAATACACTCTAAAGACATCAGAATTCAAGAGCATATAGCCAAGAGATTCTCAAAGTATTGTCTGGGTCTCCTTCAAAGTCCCCAAACCCTTTGCAGCGGTCTGCAGGATTAAAACTATTTTCATAAGAATACTATCACAGTTTTTGCCTTTTTCATTCTCATTTTCTCATAGCAGGTAATGAAGTTTTCCAGAGGGTACATGATATGTGATATTGTCACAGACTGATGCAGAAGCAGATACATGGATCCAGCTA
Source organism: Callorhinus ursinus (assembly GCF_003265705.2). Classification (NCBI taxonomy): domain Eukaryota; kingdom Metazoa; phylum Chordata; class Mammalia; order Carnivora; family Otariidae; genus Callorhinus; species Callorhinus ursinus. The sequence goes on along the minus strand of NW_027397110.1, from coordinate 7,676,078 downwards.
TCTTAAGTCAAACATGAGAAAGGTTTGCAAAAATATAAAACAATGTCACTCTTATTACTTTGGGGAAAATGTTTTTTTAAATGTTACATATGTTAACATGTAACAGGTTTAATATTGTAAACAATAAATAAATGTTAATGCTTTCTCAATTTTAACTTCTAATAAATACTGATAGTTACAACCACATAAACAAAAGCTCTTCAGAATCTGTGATAATTTTTAAGAGTATAAAGAAATCCTGAGACCAAAAAGTTTGAGAACTGCTGTTATAAACATGCCATTAAATTTGAAAACCGTACATTGTTAACAAATTATTGGGGTGCCTGGGTGGCTCAGTTGGTTAAGCCTCTGCCTTAGGCTCAGGTCATGATCCCAGGGTTCTAGGATCAAGCCCCCTGCTGGGCTCCCTGATCAGCGGGGAGCCCACTTCTCCCTCTCCTCCCTGCTCGTGCTGTCTCTCTCAAATAAATAAAATCTTAAAAAAACACAATTATTTACACATTCACTTCTAATATCCCTTTCAACTAGCATTATACCAGCGTGACATAAGCAACTGAAAACACCAACTACCTTTGGGCTGGTCACTATCCCCTCCAGGAAATTCTTTAAAAAGCAAATAACTCTAAGAACAACAAATGTAGCCTATAATTAACACCTCAGAGCTAATCATTTATTAGATACTTGTTTTTTTGACAGGGATACTAGATAGCTCCTAAAGAACATATGATAGGATGCTGAAAGGGGAAGCAAGTCTAAGTCTGGAAGGGAGCTGAACATTCTGGAAATTCAAGAGCTATTATTGGCAATACAGACAGCAAAATCAAGAGTGGAATGAATGTCTTTAGGGGTAAGCAGGGATCAAATCAAAGGCTTTTTTGCTAAGTAGAATAAGAACATTCTAGTGACTGATTAGACAGATGTGGGGAGAGGAAGAAGAGGAACTTCAAGCAGGGCACCCAGGTTTCTGGCTTAAAGAACCAGGGATACAGTATGGTCATAACGTAGGTAAACACTGCAGGAAGAGCAATTCTGGGTCAGAAGATGATTTTGGCTTTCAACTAGCTGAATTTTAAGTGCCTCAAGGGACTTCTATTTGAAGATGTCCAGCAGGTAGCCAGATAGTAGTCTGAAGATACAGAGATTCTGGGATAGAAATGTAGATTTGGGAGTCACTGAAATATAAAATACTTCCTCACCTTTGAGGCAACAATAATTGTAACATTTAGGGGTGGGTGGGGTCATTATTTTACCAAAAATATAGGATTATATACTGTTTTGTTTTTATAGTCAAATCTTCACTCTCAACAAATAATTACTGAAAAGATTTCAGTAATTTTTTTGTTTTATTACCTTCCTTTTCCTTTCTTTGGGCTAATTTTGATACTTTAACTTCTTGAGATGGATGTATAGCTCATTAATTTTGTCTTTCTTCTATATTTTCTGATTTCCATTATGATTTCTTCATTAACCCATAGATGTTTCAGAAATGTATTTAATTTCCAAACAAACATGTTGTGTTTTTTTTAATTACCTTTTTGTTATTGATTGCTACTTAATTGCAGTGGTTTTTTTTTTTTTTTAGATTTTATTTATTTATTTGACAGAGAGACAGCGAGAGAGGGAACACAAGCAGGGGGAGTGTGAGAGGGAGAAGCAGGCTTCCCGCTGAGCAGGGAGCCTGACATGGGGCTCAATCCCCTGCACTGTGGTTTAAGAATTCATTTTGTGAGGGGCACCTGGGTGGCTCAGTCGTTAAGCGTCTGCCTTTGGCTCAGGGATCTCCCTTTAAAAAAAAAAAAGAATTCATTTTGTTTCATTCTATTTCAAAACTTTTTCAAAATTTAAGTTTTGCTTTACAGTCAAGTAAATGGTCACTTTTGATAACTCTTCCATGTTTGGCTTGAAAAGAATGTGTATTCTGTAGTTGTTTGGTACAATGTTGTGTATGTCTGTCTATTAGGTCAAGTTTGTTAAATACATTATTCAATTCTTTATTTTCATAGCTCCCCTCACAACTTGTTCTATCAATTACTGAGAGATATATTAAAATCTTCCATTTTGATGTTGGTATATTTCTTCTTAAATTTTTGCTTTAAATATTTTGAGGGGTGCCTGGGTGGCTTGGTTGGTTAAGCAACTGCTCTGGGCTCAGGTCATGATCCTGGAGTCGCAGGATCGAGTCCCACATGGGGCTCCCTGTTCGGCAGGGAGTCTGCTTCTTCCTCTGACCCTCCCCCCTCTCATGCTCTCTCTCTCTCAAATAAAATCTTTTAAAAAGTAAATATTTCGAGACTGTTATTAGATGAACGCAAACTTAAAACTGTTTTATTTTCCTGATATATTGAGCCTTTTTTCCTCTATGACGCCATTATTATAAAGTCTTTTTGTCTGATGTTGATAGCTCTATTTTGGTTAGTATTTGTCTGATAGGTCTTTTTTCACATTTTTACTTTTGAACTTTCTGTATCCTTTTCTTTTAGACACATCTTTTATAAATAGCATTTCTCCCTTTAAAAAAAAAAACCAATCTAGTGCATTCTCTTTTAACCAAAGCATTTAGTTCACTAACATGTATTTGGATTTAAAGCTGCCATCTTACTTTGTGCTATGTGTCATACATACTCTATGTTGCTTTTTCTGTGCTGTTCTGCTTTCTTTGACTAGGGTTTTTTTTTTTTAATTAATTTTACTTCTGCTGTTTATTCAATTTTGTTATTTCATGATAAAATTTTATAAGCTACCTAGTAATTTACCAATGCTAAAAACATTCAATAGGTTTGTCCTCCTCCCAAACAAAAGAAATTTAATTCCATTCACTCCCACTCACCTTCATGCTACTGTTATCTGCTTTAATTCTAACTTCTTTTGCTTCTTTTTCAATGCCCACACAACAGTTAATTTATTATTTGATAAAGTTATTTAGATTTAGACAAATGCAATGTTTACCACTTTTTCTACTCTTCATCCTTTCTTCCATCTCATACTTTCCATCTAGCATCACTTGCCTTCTGTATGAAGAACATCCTTCAGAATTTCTCATGAGGATCTTGCTAGTGGCAAACTGTTTTTAATGGTCTGTAAATGTCTCTATTTCATGTATGTGTTAAAGATTTTCACTGGGTATAGCATTCTAGGAAGATGTATTTTCTCTCAGCAAAATGAAGAAAACACAATTTTCTGACTACCATCATTGCGAATGATAATTAGGTGTCAGCTATCCTTTCGCTCACTAATTCCATCTTCAGTTGTGTCTAATATATTGAAAACATGTTTTGAATTTGAATTCATCACTCAGCTTCAATTATTAATTTACAGCTATGCACTAATTATTTTCGCTTTAAATTTTTATTTTATCAAAAGATGCACACATAGTTTTAAAAAGTCATGTAATATTAAATGACAAAATACAGTAGTTCCTGCCCACTCCTCTCCATTTTACCCAGGCTTCCTCCCAGAGGCAATTATTGTAGCTTCTTTTAGCTGTTTCTTTTGATATCTACCCATCTCTCTATAATTAAAAAATATCCTGTTATCTTCTGATTTATCAATTTTAGACATTATTTGTTTTATATTATGGAGGGTGAGAATTTAGCTCTGTTATATTCCCCTCTGCCTTCTTGTCCTACCTTCCTAAGAGCTATGATTTTTGTTTAAATAAGTTTTCAGTATTCCCATGACTATCATGCATTCACTTTCAAATTTCAGTTATTTTACTTTTCATTTCTAGATAGTCTATTAGGTTAACTTTCAAATACGCTCAGCCAATCTTAAGTTTCTTGTTCCTCATGCATATTTTCTAGCCTTTCTTTTATTTCCTTATACATACTAAATAGCTTTTTAAGATTGTGACTGAAAATTCCATTTTCTGATTGTTGCAGTTGTATGCCACTGTTGTTGTTCACAATGCCTTGTTTCTCTGTGAGTTTAGTTAGTTTGGACTGAACTGCTCATTTCCCTTAGAATTTTATTTTTGGGCATTCTTTTAAACCTTCTAAAAATAAGTAGTTCTGGAAAGTATTTCTGCCAGACACTCTGGGGTCCCACCAACCTGGAATCATTCCAAGTTAAATTATTCACTTCAGGTTTTCAAATGATGCAAGTAGTGAGAATTCAGGCTGCAACCTAAGAGAGAGTTTGTGGCTTCAAAATCTCAGTGGTGATTTCTCAGTGCCAAGGCTGGAGATAGCTGATATTCCTGCAGAAGAGTAAGATCATTTTCCATTCACCTCTATAGCATATTTCTTTGGGATTCCAGGCTTACTGGGTGATTGTATAAGGGCAGGTTCACATTTTGAATTCTATTACTTCACATTTCGAATCTATTACTTCAAAGTGTCTAACACCACTTGTTTATGTTCCCTGGATATTTAACAAGTATAATTCTAACTTAATACCTTGCCTCTGAAAAATTTATAAAATTTAGTAAACTAAAGAAAATCAAAACAGACATAAAATAGCTACCATTTTACCCTGGGAACGAAAATTAGGAAAATGACAAAATCAGGAAGGAAAAAAGCCAGAAATCTGAATTTAGATCTTTTCTACACAGGTATCTCATTAAAAGACATGCATAGGGCGCCTGGGTGGCTCAGTTGGTTAAGTGACTGCCTTCGGCTCAGGTCATGATCCTGGAGTCCCGGGATCGAGTCCCACATCGGGCTCCCTGCTCAGCAGGGAGTCTGCTTCTCCCTCTGACCCTTTTCCCTCTCGTGCTTTCTATCTCTCATTTTCTCTCTCTCTCTCTCAAATAAATAAAATCTTAAAAAAAAAAAGACATGCATAAATACAGAAGCAGAGTATCATGCCTCTAAGTACAATGTGTTTGGGTTAGCTTACCAACCAAATCACCAAAGTCAACCATTTCCAAAATGTTAATTCACCACTGAAGGGTGAAACACAGTCAAAAAATGCAACGCCAGTTCCAAAGTCAATTTCCAGAGAGGAGTCTAGAAATGGTGGTTGAGTCACAGCACCACTGAAATCAGTTTATGGTTTCTCCTCATGGAGTACATGGCATTACCAGATAGAAGGGTTATTTTAAAAAGGAAGAAAGAAAAATAACTAAAATACATTTACAGCTGTAGATCTTAAGCAGAGAAATTCCAAATATTGAAAGCTACTTACCGAGACATTGATATTCAAAAATGTTATTCACCTAATCAGAGTTAACAGAAGTCTTTCCCTTGATAAAGCCATCAAGCTAACTCTCACACTTAGACGCCTAGAGATACAATAGTTTTAAGCAAATTCAACAGGTACAGAATATCCTTTAAGTAAACTTAGGAGAACCAGCAGCAGCTAAGAAAAAGGCAGTCTCCAGACCAGACTGGTATGACAGGACAGGGCTAAAATGTTTGGGGGCTGAAGGGAAGCAAACACTGGAGAAAAGTTAAAGCTATAGGAAAGAGGTGAAAATTAATGGAACAAAGTTCTAAAAGATATTTGGGGATGGGGTGAGGGGGGAAGATCAAGATCAAAGATAGCAGAGACTGGATGCATCTGTTTTTCCTGAGGCCAGCAGAATATAGGAAACATGGGTACAACTGCAATTGACTCTGTAATCAGAAAAAATGGAAAAGTGAGAAAGCTCATCCCAGTAGCCCCCATTTTATCTAGAGAATAAAAGGTGAGATCATTTGCTACAAGTGAATGGGTAGAGGTGGCCATATGAGGTGAGAAAAAAATTTCAGTTCTTTTGAATTTCTGAAACTGAGTACAAATACTATATCTGCAAGGATATATCTGAAAAATAAATAAATTATGGCCTTATTACACTTTTCCAGGCACTGCACTAGGTGCTCCACAAGTGTTACCAGGAGACCCCAGTAAGTGAAGTGTTATTGTCCCCATTTTATAGCTCAGAAAACTCAGGTTCAGAAGAAAACATAAATGACCCAAGATGACATGGATAATTAAGTTTTACTCCAAAACTTCTTTGCAGCTATTAAACCATATTTATTTAAAAAATAAAGTTACAGACCATTATATGTATGACAATACAATTTCCTTTAACCTTTTTCTGACTCGAGCATAAAGCAGCCAAGTAAAGTTAGAAAAAAAATCCCAATAAAGACTGCATAAGAACCTTTAAGATTAGGAGAAGTGAAAGGAAGTGACCTCGATAGCAAAAAAAGTTTATTAAGGAGGTCAGGAGGGATAAACAGGGAGAGCACACAGGATTTTTAGGGCAGTGAAAGTACTCCACATGATACTATCATGCTGGTTTCATGTCATTACACACTGTCAAACCCATACAACGTAAAAAATCAAGAGTGAATATACACTAATATACACTATGGACTTTGGATGATTATGATAGGTCAATGCAGGTTCATCAATTGTAACAAATGCACCACTCTCAATTTTGCTGTGAATCTAAAACTGCTCTAAAAAATTAAGTCTTAAAAAAAAAGGTTTACTAAGAAATAAAGATATATTTTGGATGGGAGGTAGTGAGGCAATGAAGTCTTAAAGACTAAAAGCTACATAATAATTCAATCATAATTTAGCAGAAGCCCAAATGAAGTAAAACAGCAGGCTAGGAAGTAAAGATAATACAACAAAGACTTACTCCAATCACCACTTTTTGAGATGTTTAAACCAAAGTAACATAACGCCCTCAGATGTACACCAACCTAAGTTAATTCTATGGGGAATCTGAGCAACTAGATTTAAACTCTGGGTCTGGATGAATCAGCTGTGGAAAGGAAAACCCTTTCAAAGAGAACTGAACATATACATTGTTAGAACTGTAGTTTAAAATACTCCCAATAAACAATCAGTGTCCAAGTGCCTCTAGTTTGTTTATACACGTGTATACTTAGTATTTGTCACTTGTTTTCTGATCATCTAAGGATATTCAGAGTCTGGTTTTGAAATACACAAAGGAATGGAACAAGAAGAGTGGAAGAGAAGGCACCTAAGCACAGCAGAGAGAAGACAGAGTAGCAGAGAGGGGAGACCTGGATTCTGGCCCTGTGCCTATAACCAACTCACTGGTAACCCTGGAAGTCATTTAACATCCCTGTTTCCACTTTCCTGTCTCTGTGTGAGAATAAAGATACTTGTCCAAAAGCCTCAGAAACAACCCTGAGGTGGGTATTATTATTTTCCCCTTTTTACAGATGAAGAAACTGAGGCAAAGAGAGGTTGAGAAACATGCCCAAAGTCACACAGAGGGTAAATGGCAGAGTTGGAGCTCAGGCAGTCTGGTTTCAGAGCCCACACTTCTAACCACTTGAGTGGTCAGAGTTGTTAACAGATGTGAGAGGGGGTTAAGAGGTAAGGTAATTCTAGGGGTGCCTGGCTGGCTCAGTTGGTAGAGTATGTGACTCTTGATCTCAGGGTTGTGAGTTCGTGCCCCACATTTGGGTAGAGATTATTTAAAAAAATAAAATCTTTTAAAAAAAAGAAGTTAGGGAATTCTAAGTACTAAATACTACTATTAAATATAACATCAAATTCACTAAATCAACTTAGGATGCACAGAAAATTAGAAAATGTAATTGTGCACAAAATGATTAATAGCTTCCATTTATTGAGCCCCTTTTATGTGTCAGATACCATAAAAGCTGTTTTACTTACATTATTTAATTAATATTCACAAAACCCTGTGAGGTTATAGACATTTTACAAATTAAAATCTGAGTTAACTAAACTGAATCTGGAAATAGACGTTTTTGGGTTTTTTTATTTATTTATTTGACACAAAGATACACAGAGAGAGAGGGAACACAAGCAGGGGGGGTGGGAGAGGGAGAAGCAGGCTTCCCACTGAGCAGGAAACCCGATGATGCGCGGCTCGATCCCAGGACCCTGGGATCATGACTTAAGCAGAAGGCAGATGCTTAACTACTGAACCACCCAGGTGCCCCGAGGTTTTTGTTTCTAATGAATGACATTAGGGAAATCACTTAACTAAGCAAGTCCATAGATTCTCCATAACGGGGTGTGGGAGGCCACATTAACATTTACATTGCACTGTTTACCAGTGAAAAGTTAGAAATGATGTATATGTCCATAAATAAATTATGGAATACTCATATGATAGAATATTTTGTATTAAAAAAACAATACATTTTGAAATCTTTTTAATGACATGACATAGCGGATATCTGATGTTTTGAGCCACATGGCATCATTCCTTCTTCCTAAGGGCAGCCTGATCTTCTCTACCTCATCCCACTATGTACAATTTCGGCAGGATGGTAAATTGAGGTGCCCACCCTCCACTACACTAGCTGAAGAGTCCTGGAAGGCTTCTTTTGAGAGACACTATTCCCACCTGATGCAGTCAAGGACTGGGCACAGAACCTTGAGCATGTCTAACAGGGACTCTCCCATGACTTTAAATCTTGAGCAGAATCCTGTAGAGGGACAAAATACACTGATTCCATTAGTGGTGTCCAACACTCTCAATTTTGCTGTGAATCTACAACTGGCCGTATGAGGTGAGGAAAACTCCGGTGGAGTATGCTGGTTCTTTCCTACCTCACGTCTTCAGCCTCCTCACTGATCTCACTGGAAGCTCCCAAAGAGCCTGCCAGTAAACTTTTGTTTTGTTAAATCACCCGAAGTCTGTTTCTCCAGCTTGCAACCAGAGAACCCTAATTGATATACATGGGGAAATGCTTTATATTCTGAAACAAACACACCAAAACCCCCAGGATATTAAACTCTATAATACCAGTTATACAAACAAAAAATTTATTTGTAAATACTTACTTGTATATAAACACAGAGAAAACACAATGAGGAAGACACAACCAATTCTGACAAACACTGTTTCTGATAAAATTTAAACCAAATTTCTTTGCACAGTATGAGATTCCCCAACTACATAGGCTTCTACTCGTCTCTCATCTTTTATACCAGCTATGTCAGAACTAACTTGAAGTTCTCCACATGCTGATTTACATATGAGGACCTTTGCCCATGCTTTTTGTCTAAAAGTCTCTTATTACCCTCCTGTTTCATTTTGCCTAGCAAACTCCTACTCTAAATATAAATTATGCAATTAAAAAATAAAAAAAAATTAAAATTAACTATAGAGAGAAAAGAAGTTCCCTGATTAATTATTAGGATTACAATTCCAAAATCTGTTTCAGTGTCTAAATCCCACTTCGGCAATTCTAACCAATTACACTTTTCAAATTGTAGATTAATAAAATTTCTTTTAATGACAACTGTACATTTCTACAAATAGAATCTACCTTTCAAAACTAATCTAATGAGAACTCAAAATATAAAATTATAAACCTAATTATACTCAAAATTTTGAGAAATATTTATGAATGAGGCCATTAATTATATCATATAATAATCATCCATTAGAGCTATAGCATTCTCCTGAAATAGTACAATTCTAATTTTCAAATACTTGAGATTATCTGCAGTTACCCCAAGGTGTGCCACAAAACACTCAAAATCAGTTTATTTTAATTTTTAAATGTGTGTATGTGTACAACACCACACTTGATGTGAAAATGTAGAACTTGGAAGCAAATAAGCAAACATGAAACACGTCTACTCAAAAAGGTTGTAAATCAACATCTTAAGCAATGACCCAACAATCCTTTGGGGAGAAGCAACTACTCTAGGCAGGCTTGCTTGGAGTTTATACGGAAGTCATGCAGCTATTGAGAGGCAGAGCCAGGATTCTGACCCAGGATGCCTAGCTCAGATCAGGCACTCAGGCACTCAAGTACTCTTAACCACTATGCTAAGCCGACTCCTTGATCATCTCAAAGCTTTGGTTGAACACTATGCTCAGGACATTTAATTAAACACGAGCCAGGGCGCCTGGGTGGCTCAGATGGTTAAGCATCTGCTTTCGGCTCAGGTCATGATCCCAGAGTCCTGGGATCGAGTCCCACATTGGGCTCCCTGCTCAGCGGGGAGCCTGCTTCTCCCTCTGCTTCTCTCTCTCTCTCTGTCTCTCATGAATAAATAATAAATAAAATCTTAAAAAAAAAAAATAAATAAATAAATAAACACGAGCCATGACAAGACTATAGCATTAAAAGCAATGCCATTTTTCTTATCAACTGTAGTGACATTTTTGTGGTGAAATTTTTTTCCTTTGGTAGCAACCAGAAGAAAGGCCTACGTTACATGGTTTAACATGAGGTCTGCAAAAAAAAAAGTTTGAGAACATTCTTCAGCATAATAGTTCAAAAAAAAAATCAACAAAAACACAATGCAGGGTGCCTGGGTGGCTCAGTTGGTTAAGCAACTGCCTTCGGCTCAGGTCATGATCCCGGAGTCCTGGGATCGAGTCCCGCATCGGGCTCCCGGCTCAGCGGGGAGCCTGCTTCTCCCTCTGACCCTCTCCCCTCTCATGCTGTTTCTCTCTCTCGCTCGCTCTCTAATAAATAAAATCTTTAAAAAAAAAAAAACATAATGCAACTTCTCAGATATGTGCTAGGAACATTACTGCCCTGAGGGGAAGCATGAGAAAAAAAAAAATTTTTTTTTTTTTAAAGACTTTATTTATTTGACAGAAAGAGACACAGAGAGAGAAGGAACACAAGCAAGGGGAGTGAGAGGGAGAAGCAGGCTTCCCGCTGAGCAGGGAGCCCAATGCGGGGCTCGATCCCAGGACCCTGAGGTCATGACCTGAGCCAAAGGCAGACACTTAACGACTGAGCCACCCAGGCGCCCCGAGAAAAAAAATTCTTAAAAAGCATATCTATTAGATAATCTAATGCAGCTTATGGAAGAAAGAAAAACCATAACAAATTCAGGGTGCATAATTTCAAGCATAACTTTAACAAGAGATGGGGTACCTGGGTGGCTCAGTTGGTTAAGCATCTGCCTTCGGCTCAGGTCATGATCTCTAGGTCCTGGGATCTAGGCCCACACCAGGCTTCCTGCTCAGCAGGGAGTCTGCTTCTCTCTCTCTCTCTCTCTCTCTCTCTCTCTCTCTCCCCCCCCTCTGCCCCTCCTCACCACTCGTTCTCTCTGTCTCTCTCAAATAAACAGAATCTTAAAAAAAAAAATTAATGAGAGAAAAATACAGAAATGTCTTTGTAGGTCACATGGAAATATATTACCTCTACCTACAGTCACTCTCTATAGTAAGGCTCAGAAAACTATGGCCCAAGAGCCAAATCCAAACCACTGTCTGGTTTTGTAAACAGGATTTTTTTTGGAACTCAGCTCCACTCATTTACTTATTGTCAATGGCTACTTTCACACTATCATGGCCATGCTGAGTAGCTGCACCAGACTGTACACAAAATCTAAAATATTTACCAACTACCTTCTTACAGAAAAAGTCTGCCAACACTTTTCTTTATAGCACTTAATACTATCAAAAATAATTTATTTATTGTTTAATCAATTACTGTCTGACTTCCCCATCAAATGCACTCTTCATGAATAAAATGACTTTGTTTTCCAATATATTTCTAGCACCTAGAACACTACACGGCACATAGAAAGCACTCTGTACAGGTGCTGAATGAATGGCATTTATTGATAGAAAGGAAAACAAACACTTCCCATCTTCCCATTCTTCCTAAGATGCACTTCAACTATTCACTACACCATCTACCAAAATGTGACTTGTCAATTAGCCAATGAATTTATCATATTGAGAAACAAGTTAATAAATCCAATGGCTAATTCTCACTTCTTATTTGACCCAGTTGATCTTTACCGTTCTCCATGTGACTTTCAGAACACCACATTCTCTTAGTTTTCCTCCTACCCAACAGGCCCTTCCTTAGTCTCCTTTGCAGGTGCTATCTCACTTCTGAAATCTCTTAATGTTGGCATGCTCACTCACTCTTCCAGACTTTTCTCAGTCCACACTTATCCAGTCTCATGGCATTTCAAACTGAACTAATCCAAAACTAATCTTTCTCCCAGACCTGCTCAGTTATAGTCTTCATTATCTCAGTAAATGTAAATGTTTCCAGTTGCTCAAGCCAAAAACTCTTGGGGAGTCAACCAACCCTCAATCTATTATACCCCGTATCCAACCCACCATCAAATCCTGGCGACTCTATCTTATAACTATATTCCAGGTCAATGATCACTTCTAACCACCTCCACGCTACTATCTTAGTCCAAGCCACCATCATCTCTTGCTTGAGATGACGTAACAGCCCCCTGACAATTTCCCTACTTCCACCTTTACTCCCTTACCGTTTACTCTCATCAGAGCAGCCAGGGTGATCATGTTTAGAATGTAAAAATCATCAAGTTGCTGGATGCTCAAGACCTCCAAAAGTTAGCTAGCTTTCTTTCCTACTCAGAATTAAAGTCTGATATAGTTTGGTCCCCTGAAGCCTTTCTGCCTCTTTATTCCCTCCACTCCAGACACACAGGCTTCCCTGACCATCCTAGATGATGTCAAGCAAGCTTCCATTTCACCGCCTTTGTACTGGCCGAAAGGCTGTTCTGGTTTAATTAAATGAACCAAGACTCCTGAATCAGGCACTTCCATGACGTATTTTGTCAATTAACTCTAAAAACAAATCTGGGACGTAGGTTTCAACACTCCTACTTTAGAGGTTAGGAAATGAAATTTACAATCTAACAAATGATAGAGTTGGGGTTCATCCCTGATTAGTGAGCACGGAGGAGCTGTCAGTGAAGTTTTGCTGGCTAAAAGGAAACGACTCGGATATGCCTCTGAAGTCCCAGTGATTCCAACCGCTAAAGGTGCATCTTGACAGCTGGAGAAGGATATGAGAAAGGGCAGTCAGAGAGTTAAGAGGACCACCAGAAGAGGAAGTTACCCAAGCCAAGAGTGGAAAATGTCAAGGAAAAGGGAGTGGTGTCAAATGGAACTGAGACATCCATAAACCCAAGACCCACGCACATACCTCACACAGCAAACCATACCTGTGGTAGACAGCAACTCGCATCTTGATTTAAAAAAAAAAGTATCTTCTGCCAATATTGGCCAGAGATATCCTAAGTACTGTCACCTGTCTGCAGCAAGGGTATGAAAATTGGCTATAGGGAAGCGCGTGACTAAGTAACACAGCTTCTCATCTACGTTTTCCTCCGGCCCAGTGCAACAAAGTTTGTGTCTGTGGCGGCCTTTAAGGGAGGTGATTGGTCTTTAAATTTCAGAAGGCAAAGAAAACGGCAATTATTTTCTTCCAGGCTCTCTGTGGGTATGTGGGATCATCGCTGTCTACATCCCAGATATTTTCTAAGAGCTCAAAACAGCGGCGAAGGGTGTGCTGGCCCTCACCCCAAATCGTTCCAGCACCTTCTCGACTACGTCTCATTCCTCCCTGTCCCACAGTCACGACTGCAGATACCAACCCACCATCTCCCTCTCATCCCCATCCCCCAGCCATATCCCGGGACTGGACCCACAGTAGCCCCACACCCCGCAGTGGCCCCGGGCGTGAAGACCCCGCCTCACCACGGCTCCGGCCACAGCGTGGACCAGGCTTTCGTAGGACAGCACGGAGGGCATTGCTGTGGCTCCCCACAGACCTAGCAACACTTTTCCCTCAGGTCGCAGCTAGCGGAGAGTAAAGAAGCGCCAGAGCCCGGGGCGTGAGCGCCACAGACCCCACCTCCTCAGGCCCGCCTCCTCCAGAACAACCACTTCCGGGTCGTAGGGCGCCCGGTCTCCCAGGCAGAGGCCGCGGGGCTGGAAGAGGAGAAAGGCGGGCCTGGGAAAGTCCCTTGGCTCTGATTGGCCCTCGGGGCATGCGTGGGCGGGGGGAGAGAAGCGCTGGCCCAACCACGCGGAAGAGCCTGACAGAGAGCACGTAGCCGCCTCCTGGGTCTGACCGGAGTACACTCTCGAGTTCGGGGACCTGACGGGTTGTGCTTCGACATTGGGATTTAGGAAGGCCTAGATGGCCACCTTCCCTAAGACAGGCTGGTAACTGGCAAGATGGGGACTCAAATCTTCCTGTTTCTTTGCAAGTTAACTCCTGTTTTCTCTCGACAGTATTTTTAAAGTCACATTTTACCCGAAAGGAAATGTTAACTGGGCAAGTTTCTCCCTGCGTGTGGTAGACGAAATGGAACTTGAGATCAAAGTGATCCAAGGCAGCCATATCCCGGGACTGGACCCACAGAAGCCCCACACCCCGCAGTATTATACTTGTTAGCAACTAGGAAAGTCATTTAACTCCTTTGGTTTTTCTCCCCCCCCCCCCTCTTTTAAGGTTTACTTACTTGAGAGCACGAGCGGGAGGTGCAGAGGGAGAGGGAGAATCTCAAGCCGACTCTGCTGAGCACAGAGCCCTATGGGGCTGGGGCTCGATCTCACCACCCTACACTAAAGGTTGGTCGCCCAACCTACTCTGCCACCCAGGCGCCCAGGTTTTCTTTTAAGTGACGGTGTTAATACAACTCCATTGCTGTAAGGATTACAAAAGCTAATTTATGTAGACGTACTTAAATCTTCACATCTTCTAAAGTGAAGAACCAATTGTACTACAAAGAACTGGAGAAACCACTTCCAACCTATAGCCTAGATCATACTGTGAGACCCAAGGTCTCAGGACTCCAACTTCACTCTACTGGAGTGCCATTGCCGTATGTCTCCTCCAGGTTCCCCTTCCAATACACCCTGTGGTAATTCCTGAGTGCTTACTACATGCCTGCTCCGTGCTTTATTATGCCCATTATCATATTTACTGCTCAGGAGAGGGCCCTAACAATGTTTCCCTCCATCTTTTCACAAAATTTGCATAAAATATCTTAAAAGAGCTTTCCACTTAAACTCCCCTTCATTTAGGGTGGTGCTGCAGACCATAAGTTAAATGAAAGGTGAGTTGGGAACACCAGATTTAGTGGTATCTACTTATATGTATGGTTACTGCTAGACCTCCTGTTGTAGAAATGGCTTCCAGGAACACTCTCACCAATCCCTAGGATCATGACAGAAAAGCGGAGGTCCAAACATCAAATGAAAATAGTTTGCTGGCACTAAAACAGAGATACAATTTAAGCAAAAGACTTTTTTCTTTTAAAGTGAGAGAGATCAGAGGGAGAGGGAGAAGCAGACTTGCTGCTGAGCAGAGCCTGATGCGGGGCTCAATTCCAGGACCCTGAAATCATGACCAGAGCCAAAGGCAGATAGATGCTTAACCAACTGAGCCACCCAGGTGCCCCCAGTTTTTTTTTAAAGATTTTATTTAGGGGCGCTGGGTGGCTCAGTCGTTAAGCGTCTGCCTTTGGCTCAGGTCATGATCCCAGGATCCTGGGATCTAGCCCATCAGGCTCCTTGCTCAGCGGGGAAGCCCATTTCTCCCTCTGCCTGCCAGTCCCCCTGCTTGTATGCTGTGACAAATCCTTAAAAAACAAAAACTGTCTCTGTAGTTGTGATTTTGAGAGATTTCCAATTTTTAAGACCTGCAATTTTTGCTTCCTTTGTTCTAACCATTCACTTTTACATCTACTTTAGTATTCATAATTACATATTTTCCTTAAAGAAGGCTCCCTTAGAGGCATCAAGTCCCCCACTATATAAATAGTATATAAAAAATTATGTGTGTTCTTTTACACCCATGCCATCGAACACGAAGTGATTAAAGGAACCTATCCAGAACTTAACATTTCATGTATGATGCTTCTACACTGGCAGATTTATGGTCAGGTTACTTAACTGCAACCTGACAACCTCCTAGTGATCTGGGGGAGAGTGAACTACTTAAAAGATCTCTTGATTATGTGCCAGATACCAAGATTTTCAGAGCCACATACACGTCTTTTACACTAGCTCTATTTACCTCCTTGCTACTCTGGCTTTTCCTTATACTTAGAATGTAGTTTAACACTAGGAGTCCACCAAAAAAGAATGTCAAAATTCTTAGAGACCACCTTATAGAAAATTGTTACACTACCAACACTAAAGGTCTCACTGAATTGCCAAGATA
This sequence comes from Callorhinus ursinus, assembly GCF_003265705.2. NCBI lineage: Eukaryota > Metazoa > Chordata > Mammalia > Carnivora > Otariidae > Callorhinus > Callorhinus ursinus. Next base: position 7,660,212 of record NW_027397110.1, on the reverse strand, counting down.
TTTAAAACCACCAATTTGATACGCCATAGTTTAAATTTACTCTTATCAAAAGCTTAACAGCTATCTTAATATCTGTTGCCTATTTACTTCAGGGTATTTTCCTCCCCAAACTATGCATTCTTAACAGGTATGCTATAGATTGTAAATACTGAACTTTAAAATTATTGCACAATTTTAAAAACCTAATTTTTCTTGTCATTATTGGACCTGTCACAAGTGTTTTAAGCACTTCAATTATGCTACATCCCTTACTATTAATCCGTTGGGTGTGCATATCAGTACACCCAATGATGTGTGATATTCCTTAATCAATCCTCTTCAAAAATATTTTGTTTCCAATTTCTTGAAGTCATGAACAATTCTGCCAAGAAGCAACCTTGTACAGAGAGGGCAGGAGAACATAAAAGAGGAAGACCAAACAAACCTAGTGAGAATACCAGCTTTCCAAATAATCAGGGGTGTTAACTTGGGCAATTTACTTAAGTGCTTCAGTTTCCTCATCTATATAAAATGGGAAGAGCACTTACCGTTATGGTCATTATCAGAATGGAGTCAATGCTTTCAAACTGATTAAAGAGTGCTTGGCACAGAGTAAGTACTACTTACCTAAGTGGCTACTTGGGTGCATTAATGTTAGATAATACAAATCTCTAAAATACGATTTGTTTCTCCCTTATCCCATTAGGCCAGTTTTTCCCAAAGTGGCAGCCTGCTAGTTGTTACCCCATGTATTTTCTCCCTTTCTTTTATAGTGTAATTTTTTACTGGGCACATGACCATACAGCAGTGGACTATTCCTTGCAGGTAAATATGGTCTCAAGAGTTAAAAAAAAAAAAACAACAACAAAAAAAACCAATGGGCTATGAGAAGTAATAAAATGTTAACTATGGGTATCAGCATCAGTATCTCAGTACGTGCTTCCCTTGCGCCCTCTCCTCAATCTACAAGATGAGCATGAGAGCAAGCACTTTTGGACTCAGAAACAGATGGCAGAATGGCTTACCTCTGGACTGCTACCTGAAAGAAAAGTTCTGTTTAACAGTCTAAGTATTCAGAAGTCATTGTTAACAGCACATTATAAAACTGAAGCCTACTATGTCCAGCAAATAACTTGAGTGCTAAAGACCTTTAAAAGAAACAGAACATGTGCTAGGGAAAAAAAAGTGGTGGGGTCAATATCCAGTTTGAAACCATACTTTATTTTTAATGTAGCTAGAAATCAAATAACTATATATTTTTAAGCAGAAAAAAACTCCTTTACTTTTCCTTCTTATATCATTGTTAGCACAAGAAAAAACACTTCTGGTTTAGAAATGATACTGAGTTTCTATGAAAATGAATGTACTTTGTATTTGTGGAACTTAAAAGCACAGGACACATTTTCAGAAGACCAATTTTACTTTTACCCACTTATGGTAATGTTTGCAATGTTAGAATGTACTTAATATAAAGTAAATCAAATAAGGAACCCAAAAGGAACTGGTCTTCTTGAGTTATTCACAGCACACATTAGAAAATCTGAGAGAGAACACACATTAACAACAACAACAAAAAAACCACTGGCAAGCTCAAACGCAAGTTTATATGCTGAGTATTTTTAAAGGGTTTAAAAAGCATGCTCAGTTAGCATACAGCCTTTTCTCACTCATATAACAGATGCATTTCTATCTGCTTGTGTACAGCAAAGGGTTAGAACCTGAATCAACTTACTTATGACTTCAGAAATGTGCTACTTCAAAAATGTATTCCATGGAATTTTTTTCACTGCTCCTACCACTGATTCTTCAAAATAAGCAAAGTACAGAGGGTCTCATCCCTACCCTTGAAACTGTTTTTATAAACAGCAGCACTTTAAACTGAAAGACAGGTAGAACCCTAGCAATTCCTGGTACAGTGCCTGGACTTAGTCTTAATTAATGTTGAGGGTTGAATGTACAACAGAAAATTTATCATTTCTTTATCCTTGGAGAGGGAGGGAGAAAAAGGAGAGGTGGGGAATATGGTGCAGTATTTAGGAGCTAAACAGGAGCACAATGACTCATCAACCCCAAAATGAAGAACCATGGATCTCAACAATTTTATAATTCATGTTGGATCAACAAGTTTGGTTCCCCTCTATGTGTATCAATGAATTCAAACCTCATACTCTCCAAACTATGAAGATGAATAATGTAAGATAAACTCCAACTGCAACAGTATTTCCCAAGTAGAAGACTGAACACCAAAGGGAATCCCTCCTTCCAACATCTTTTGACATGGTAAGATTTCACCAAAGTGGAAACCTATAATTTAAATGAAATCGCTTGGCCAAGTAAGAAACTAGAGCTGTTATGGGTATTACCTTACATAATCACTATATTACATATTAAACCCAGCATGACATATACTCGCACAATTATGCTGTGAATGATACAGTAGTGATGAAGCCAGTGAAAAAGGACTATCTTTAGCCCAAAAAGAGTATGGGGGAGTAGGGGGGAGGTGAAAACAAGTAGAAAGCACACAAAGAGATGGGTATTTCCTGACCAGGAAGGTCACTCTAAACACAGAAATATAAAAAGAAAAGTATTCCCTTATTTCCCCTATGTGGAAATAATGCAAACATTTATTTTCTATATCAGACAAGAACACAGCTAAGTAATCCAATTCTACTGCAGCATTATAAAAATTATCCCTTCACCACAGTGTAAGATTTAAATGCATCTGCACAAGGGTGCACACTATATAAAAGGAGTAAGGTTGCTGCTGCCCTGCCAAGCACTTCCGGTCCCTACCCAGGTCATACTGCAATACTGGTGGTCCCAATGGTTTTATCCAAATAAACTGTGTTCAAAAAATAAAGCTTTTAAAAAGACAAGTCAAAATGCCTCAGAAACCGTATCTCCAACTCAGACTTCATCTATTTAAATGTTGTATCTACCTCCCACTAATAAACCTTTCACTCAAACTGAGCAATAAATCTTCCACACTGAAGTATCTTCCTTGCCCAATTAATCCAAAGGAAAAAAACTGAAATGATTAGTAAAGAAAAATGTAGGGACTAACACACCCTTTTAATATGTTTTTAAATATTTTTACGGCTTAAAAAGTGTTTAAAGTTTGTAATTCCTAGTAGGAAAACATTATCTGAATGAATACCCTAATGGCAAACCACTATAGAATGTTTCAGTTGCATGTGGGGCAGAGGGGTAGGGATTCTCTTCACAGCACCCCAGCTTTCTTCATGAGAAGGTCAGAGGTACACTGGTTTGTATTATTGCGACATCCATTAGGCGATCGTTGCTTTTCCTTCAGCAAGGGCTTTATTTGTCAGAAGGGCGTTATGCTTGACCTCCAAATTTGGCTGACAATTTACTGATGAGATTCATAACCTTTGGATTGCTCTGATATTTTGACATATTCGCTGGGTTCTGGGCCACATCCTGGAAGGCCACCATAACTTCTGGATCCTGCAAAGAAAGGTGGTGGGTTTTTTTAGTTTTTAAAAAAGAGTTCTGTGGTTTAACAAGTTTATGATCCGAAATCCTAGGTCTTTATTTAGACTGACGACTTTGTCACAGCCAAGTTAAATGGGGTCTGGACAAGTCCCTGAAGTATAAATATTACTAACGTGCACTTCAAAGTCAAATGCCAATTTATGTCACTTTAACTAATGAAAAAAAGCATACACAATTTTGATAAAAAGGACAACTGAATCACAAAATTCTACTCCTGAAACTAATATTACACTCTATGTTAACTAACTAGAATTTAAATAAAAACTTGGAACATAAATAAAAAAAGAAAAGGACAACTGGATATAATCAAACTGTTACAGAGTATTTCCTATAAACCAATTTTTAATAACTTAAGCTACTCATTCTGAAAAAAAAAAAAAGGTCTAACTGCATCATTAGCTATTTGTTAATTCAGATAAGTAAAACATAGCTAACAGAGTAACCTTTGTCTCTACAAAGAATTAATGAAAGAAATGCCTTAGTGATACAAAGCCCAACTTTGTTCTTCCAAGTCTTACCTGCATGGCTGCGAGAACCTCTGGATCACTAAGAATTTCATTGAGCCCAGGCATTCCTGCCATTCCAGGCATCCCCCCTGCCATTCCAGGCATTCCTCCAGGAAAATTACCAGGCATTCCCCCAGGAAAGCCACCTGCAAGAATAAATGAAATAACTGCTTAGACACCAACCATATTCTCAAGTAGTCTGACAGTAGACTATTTCCTTCTGATGAAAATCACACACACACACACTCACACATGCATATGCAAAGAACAAGGGGGCTATTAAACACAAAGCAGTCTAAACATTCTAACAGGATATTAACAGGACGTAATTTTATCTTCAAATTTTTTCTTAAAAAATAAGGCTGTAAATCAAGTTTGCTACCTTCTGCATTTATTTTTTCCTAATAATAAAACTGTTAAAAAAAAAAAAAAGAAAACTAACCTTACCCTTAAAGAGAAAGCTAACAATCCCTTGGAATTACAAAACTAAAAAGTCTAATAAATCATCTTAGTCATATTTTCTCATTCTCTAACATTATTTGTTTCGATTTAAAGTTCTAATTTAGAAACACTTAAAATACATCATAATCAATTCACAGTCTCTTAGAAAAGTACAATGCTCAGACCTCACTAAATGTTAGCTATTATAAAAAAAAGTATACTGCTCAAAAGTGTGAGGAAAATAATATACTGTATTTCTACTAACATACAATTTTTAAAGGAGAATGAAAATTTCTAGACGCTTACATTCTAAAGGCTTTTCTTTTCGATATTTCCAGGGACTAATAGTACTACATATAATAGACATATTTGAGCCCCCAAATCAGAATACTCTCCAATTATTTACAATCCTAACAGCTTTCAATTTTCTTTAAAAATACCTGGGAAAGAGCCATACTGAGCTCCTGATTGTCGTCTGGCTTCTTCCTCCTTTAATACAAAGAAATAAAGAAATCATATAGTGGTGGTGCTGGTGGTGAGTCTACTGTCCACCCGTAACCTACCCATGCAAAACCATGAAAAAAAATTGTAAAATCAGCTAGTCAGAGGACTTAAGAGAATGACGAGTTTCAAATGGCAATACTGAACTAAAGGACACACACCCCAAATCTCCTTTCAAAATTTTCCAGCTAGGTTGTCAATAAGCATTACTTCTGGTAATGATGTCAAGTAGTGTTTTACTTCTACTTCGGGCAGGAAAAAAAACAACACCTGGAAAGCAATATACAGTACTGATGTCTGTCTATGCTTATGCAAAGTATAAATTTTTTTAAAAAATTTTATTTATTTGAGAGAGAGAGGGAGAAACAGCATGAGAGGGGAGAGGGTCAGAGGGAGAAGCAGGCTCCCAATGCAGAGCTGGGAGCCCAAAGTGGGACTCAATCCCAGGACTCCGGGATCATGACCTGAGGCGAAAGCAGTTGCCCAACCGAGCCACCCAGGCGCCCCGCAAAGTATAAATTCTGCATGTTGTTAAAACTCCAAAATGAAAGCACATGGTTAGATTACAAAGACTGCCAATAACCTGTTTCCCAAGTTCATCTTTTCCATACTTTCTCTACATAACTTAACAAATACAACCAGGGTTTACGAATTTGTTATTCAACAAACAAAGTAAAAGAAAATAAATTTCCCTCATAACCAGTTATAAAGTCATCAAGGATATATAAATGTAAAAATTACTTTTGAATACAGTAACTATAATCCTAAAAACCAAGCATGATGCTTTAAAAACATTTAATATTAATTTTATTAAATCTTACTAAATTCATTCAATATAATTACAATTTTATTAATTTTGTTAAGTATTAATATTTAACATTGAAGGACAAAGTTAGGAAGTAATGCTATATAATTATAATATAGCTTTATGTCCTTTTACTTCAACAATATTGGAAATAACTAGATGAAAACGGATAGCATCAAAATGCAAAAAGCTAATCTAGAAAAAAACGAGAAATCTTAAGAACAGCAACAATATTGTGAATGAATTAGGAATAATTTTTCTAAATTTTATGACTTTGTGACTAAAAATAAAAAATAGCTAGAGTTTATTTTAAATAGCTATGAATCCACTATTCTAAAAGAAGGAATCATAAAACTCAAAAAATCAGGGCAAGCATCCACAAGGAAACAAATAATACTGACAAGTTTTAATTACCTGTCCAAAAAAACTCCCAATTTTAGGACACAAACAAGAATATAAACTGGTGATATATAAGCTCACTTAGGAATTTAAGAAAAAAAATATCCCTACAAATTGGAGATAATGAAGGGAAGGAAACTCTAAGTAGTATCATTACCCTACAGAACAGAGGCCAGCATTACACAAGAGCCAGGAATTAGAATGATATCCTCAAACTCTAATCTACTTTATTTCCCTTTAATGGTTTAGCTACAGAAACTTTACCCTCTGGGCTCTCTCATGTTCTTCCCGAGCCTTCTTAACCCTTTCTATTCTTTCTTTGATCTCTCGTTCTTCACGTTTTCGCTCATACTTTCTCCGATGTTCAGCAATTTTCTGGGCCTAGGGGGAAAAAAGCCACAGAAAAAAATGTTTTCTTTAAAAGCTGAATAAGGGCAACCCAAATCACCAGTTTTGTTAAAGAATCATTTTTCTTTGTGGAGAGGTGTTAAATTCAATGAACAGTTCTGAATAATGACAGATTTACCTTATAGAAAAAGACCTCACATAATTCACACTTTAACAAGTCCACTGTGAAATAAAGGAAAGAGGCTAAAAAGTGAAGTTAGGAGTGTTATAAATTTCAAAAAAGTACTGCAAGGATGACAAGTTTTCAAATTGCACAATTCTTGCCTGATACTGGCCAAGGGAAGGCAGAGATTGGGAACGCACACACCAGTTATTTGCCACAGTCTAACCACACTAAAGTTTTCTCATCCACAAAATGAGGGGGCGGGGAAGAGAAATACTTAAGTCTTATAGAATGCTATGAACATTAAGAGAAAATGTATGTTACAGGCACTAGCACATAGCCTGGGCCAAATATTTGGAATCTATTATTCAGAAATTAAGTAAATGTAAGAGAGTCATATTCAATTGTTACTTCAGCTTGTTTATCATTATTTTTTAAGAATCTCATGTTCTAGACTCTCTCACCATAACCTTGGAGTTAGCCCTGTTATGAGGAAAAAAAATCAAAAAGTCTCTGACTATAGATAAGTTAAATTCAATAAAATTTCCTTATAACCTTTGGGAATAAATTCTTGGTAGTGTAACATCCCACAAAGCTGAGGAATTTACCATGTAAATAATGCATTAAAATTATTTTAACAATTACCTTAAAAAATATTCTGGCTTTTGGAGTCAATATTACCATTTTTAAAAGGATGAAATTTGCTAACTTCCACAAGGCCCTCATGCTTTATACAGTGGCTGCATATACCTACGATAAACAAGGACAGACCAGGCACAACCTTGGGTCACATTTTATAGATTTTCTATTTCTTTCCTTGCTGTGAACTTGATGCCCCCTTTTCCATTTCTAACTTTCTGGTTATAACTCTACTGTAGGCTTGCAAACAAAGTAACAGAGCTTACTGTAATGCAGCATGAGAAATAAAGGCATGACAAACTATTGACATTTCCTGAGCTGAACACCAACATCAGTAATTACAGATGGAAATATCCAAACATTTCTTTCTTTGTATCTGTTCTCCAGATAAATTACTGCCAGGGGCTAAGTACTAGAGCTACAGAACATCACAGTGATGACGTTCCCTCTCCCTACTTGAACATACCCTCGGTTGAACTTCTTTCAGCATTGCACTAGCATCTTCATCGTAATCCAGTTTACAAGCAAGGGCAAGATCATGTGCTGCTTCTTCCCAATGGCCCAGAAGTCTGAAACAGATTAAATTCATTTTAGGGGCCTTTTATACATATCCACTAATGTGGTGGTGTCTTTCCTCCTTATTAAAAAAAGGGACTGTTACAGAAGAGGTTTAAAGTTAAATATTTGACTATAAATTTTCACGAACCAATTCAATTAGTATGTTCTATACTCTATAAAAACATGGGAGTTTAATTTCCTCCTTGGCAACTATAAAGCTGTCTTCTAAAAACTGTTTAAAAACTTTAAAAAATTACTTTCTTAATTCAAAATATAAAATTTTAAAAAATTATGTAGAGCTACAATTTTCAAACTCATTCAACAATTTCAACTCCTTAAAAACAGGATTAACATAATGTACACTTAGCATGCTATAACATGGAAGAGAAAACAATACATGTGTGCACATTTTATTGAAAGAAGAGAAACGATAAATCAGAAACTAAAGGTTGGTGGGAGAAGATAAGAATGGAGTAGAGGGGATAGCAATGGATATTAGACTTCTCTGGGTACACGTGTCAAGTCAGTTTTGACTCTTTAAACATGCAAATGTTCTAAAATTAAACCAGAAAAGACAGAAATAAAGCAACCCCTAAACCTGAATACAAACAGGAAAAAAAGAAAGGACAAAAAGGCTGTTTACCACACTGAGCACACAGCATATAGAAAAAAAGGTAACCTACACATATACATACATATATACACTTATCTATTTATTGAGACAGTGTGCACGTGGTAGAGCAGGGGGAAGGGCAGAGGGCGAGGGAGAGAGAGAATCCAAGCAGACTCCATGGGGCTCAATCCCACGACCCTGAAATCATGACTGAGCCAAAATCAAGACTCGGGAACACTTGGAATGCCTGGGTGGCTCAGTTGGTTGAGCGTCTGCCTTCAGCTCGGGTCATGATCCCAGAGTCCTGGGACTGAGCCCCGCAACGGGCTCCCTGATCAATGGGGAGTCTGCTTCTCCCTCTGCCTGCCGCTTCTCCTAGCTTGTTCTCTGACAAAGAAAAATCTTAAAAAAAAAAAAAGAAAAAGACAAGACTTGGGACTGAGCCACCCAGGCACCCCAAAAGTCACATAACTTTTAAAACAGTATTTTGACTGTGTATCTTAAATGGGATATATTCTAAGGATAAAAGCTGCAACAAACATAAAACATTCAACTTTACTTAGAATATTATTTCGATAGGATTGTAAAACAATTTTATGTTATCACAGAATAACACAAGTAAATATATTATGGATAGGGCGCCTGGGTGGCTCAGTTGGTTAAGCATCTGCCTTCAGCTCGGGTCATGATCCCAGGGTCCTGGGATCAAGCCCTGCATCAGGCTCCCTACTCAGCAGGAAGCCTGCTTCTCCCTCTCCCACTCCCCCTGCTTGTGTTCCCTCTCTGGCTGTCTCTCTCTCTGTCAAATAAACTGTAAATAAAATCTTTAAAAAATATATGGATAAAGATTTTGAGTATAGGAGAATAGTGTTAAAAAGGCAAAAGGGAAAATATTAATATTGAATTTTTTGAAAATATCAGTATAATCTCAAGATTCAATAACTTTTCCCCTTAAAGTCATTATTTAAAAAATGTTTTTTTCTGAGGCACCTGGGTGGCTCAGTCAGTTAAGCGTCTGCCTTTGGCTCAGGTCATGATCCTGGGGTCCTAAGATGGAGCCCTATGTCAGGCTCCCCGCTCAGCGGGGAGTCTGCTTCTCCCTATCCCTCTGGCCTACAGCCCCTGCTCGTGCTTGCTCACTTTCTCTCTCAAATAAATAAAATCTTTAAAAAAAATAAAAAATGTCTTTTCTAACTCTTCATTGAAATGACAGAAGTAATGATATTCCACAGGCAACAAACACACTTAGTGGCCAAACTTTAGTTTCTGTAAATATAGTGCTCACAAAAATGAACCCTGGTTTCTTTGAGAAATGGTTAATTCTGAGTCTGGGACAATCAAAACACAAGATGAGCTCATGCTATCTTTTACCAGAAGGCTAATTAATTAATTAAAAAATAACAACAACCAAAGAAATGCTCAAAGATTACTGGGGTCACTCATCAATGCTCATGAGCTTTATGACCCCCAGAGCATTAATATAGATATATTAACGCTAATCTTTCACCTCTATCTTTGACATGTGACTTCATAATCACTAGAGTTCCTTTTTTGAGTAACCTTAATACAGTTATCCCAAGCATATCCATCCGTATTTGGAGTACAACACCTTTCTAATCCATGTAACATGTGAGTGTCATTGGACATCTCATCCACAAGTTACCAACACCCACTTGTTTAACATTAAGTTTCATTTCCAGGAATGATGACTAACCTAAGATATATTCACCTCTTTATTGTCCCCTTTTTCTGATTTTTCAGGTGACTTAGCAGCAACTCAAGTAGTTTGAAAATAAAGAATTCCTTCTTCTGTAATATACTAGTTTAATGTTAGGTTACACACAAAAAAAATCTAAAACTAAGAGAAAATTTATAAGGTTATGCTCTTTTTTAGAAATAATTTTGATCCTTACCTTAAATTTGGCTATATGTGGTCAAAAGCTGTTAAATAGTGGTTTTCTTTGAAGGAATAAAAAGAATTTTTATTTTCTTATTTGTTCCTTATACTCTCTCAATTCTTCCTATTAAGAACATATTACTTTGAAACTAAATGTTTAAGCAATTTCATTTTTTTCAAAGCATATTAAAACATCAGATTTAAAATTCAGAAGTTCTGAAAATAATGAAATTCTGTGTTTACCTGTGTGCTTTCCCTCGCCACTTATAAGGCTGAGCTGAATCAGGATTTATTTCAATAGCTCTGTCACAGTCTCGAATGGCAGCATTTGGCTTCTGTAATTTGATGAAGACACTAAAAAAATAAGTGTGATATTAAAAACTATTCATTTCAAACAGTAACACCTTTGGGATCACCACAGAAGCAATTCTATTTAAATAAATGAGCAGAAATTCTTTACTAGGGGTTCTTGTGTACAGTTCTCACCTGGCTCTCTTGGCATAGAGAATGGCCAAGCGAGGATTCAGTTTGATGGCATCTGTGAACAAGTCAATGGCTTTCTGTAGTTCGCCTAAAGTAAAACAAATTGAGAAATAAAGAATAAAAAATAAAAAATATTAATAAAAAAAATTTTTTTTAAGATTTATTCATTTGAGAGAAAGAATGAGAGAGAGAGAGAGAGCACGAGACGGGGGAGGGTCAGAGGGAGAAGCAGACTCACTGCTGAGCAGGGAGCCCGATGTGGGACCTGATCCCGGGACTCCAGGATCATGACCTGAGCCGAAGGCAGCCGCCTAACCAACTGAGCCACCCAGGTGCCCTTAACAAAAATTGTTGATCCCTTAACCTATTAATCTTCCACATTCTTCTTTTAGTCCAATAAAAAAAAGACTAATTTCTAAATTAATATACAAAAACGGCTCTTCAGGGACGCCTGGTTGGCTCAGTCGGTTAAGCATCTGACTTGATTTCGGCTCAGGTCATGATCTCAGGGTCATGAGATCGAGCCCTCCGCCAGGCTCCACGCTTAGCTCAGAGTCTATCTGAGATTCTCCTCTCTCCCTCTCCCTCAGCCCCTCCCCCCCGCTCACTCCCTAAATAAATAAATAAAATCTTAAAAAAACAAAAAGCAGAAACGGCTCTTCAAAGCAAGTCTTACCACACCTATATGGTAAATCACTCAAGACAGCGACCATTTTTGGATACGTAATTCCCTAACAGTAGAATACCACATTCTTAGAACTCATGATTTTTTTTCGTTAAGAAAAAATAAAAGAGGGGCGCCTGAGTGGCTCCGTTGGCTAAGCGCCTGCCTTCGGCTCAGGTCATAATCCCGGAGTCCCGGGATCGAGTCCCACATCGGGCTCCCTGCTCAGCAGGTAGTCTGCTTCTCCCTCTGACCCTACCCCCTCTCATGCTCTCTCTCTCTCTCATTCTCTCTCTCAAATAAAGAAATAAAATCTTTGAGAAAAAAAAAATAACAAAAAATAAAAGAATAAAGTAAAGGATAATCAATTTTAGTCCATTAATTCTCTTTTATCCATTAGGTTAAAAGGATAAAATTAAACTTATAAAAGAAAAAATACTCATACTAAATTTACAGGGTTGATTAAAAAATTATTATTTTAATTCACAGGAATGGTATAAAATTCAAGAAAACTAGAATTCATAAGAAGCCCATAACCCCCATTTTAAATTCATTTATTATATTCTATTCTCACAGTTAGCTTCTTTGTGTATTAGTGCCTTCAGCGAAGTCATTGAACAAATTAAACATACTATACAATTAAAATAGTTCGTTGCAAAGGGGCGCCTGGGTGGCTTAGTCGTTAAGCATCTGCCTTCAGCTGAGGTCATGATCCCAGGGTCCTGGGATCGAGCCCCACATTGGGCTCCCTGCTTAGCGGGGAGCCTGCTGCTTCTCCCTCTCCCACTCCCCCTGCTTGTGTTCCCTGTCTCGCTGTCTCTCTGTCAAAATAAATAAAATCTTAAAAAAAAATAGTTCTTTGCATGAAATCTAATTCCTGGACACAGGAAACACGGTGGGGGGGGGGGACAAGACAAACAGAATTTTAAAGTAAACATCACAGTTCACTTTGGAAAATACATTTACCCAGCTATAAATCTGTAAAGGACCTTAACAGAACTCATAAAACAATGCAGAAGAACGTTGAGTCTTATTAAGTACTACAGATGTTACAAATTATTGCACTTGGATATCTAATAAGCAGTTCACACCTACCATGTTCAAAACTGAACTCTTAATTCCAACCCCATCTCTAAAATCTATTTCTCCTTATATTACCAACTAAATAAATGGCTCTTCCATTCAATCTAGTTTAGAGGTCAGTAAACTTTTCTGGAAAGGGCCACATAAGAATTATTTTAGACTTTGCAGACCATACCAATCGTAACCATTCAACTCTACTACTGTAGTGGGGAAGCAGCCACAAACAACACATGAACAAATGGGTGAGGCTATGTTCCATTACATTTTTACAAAAACAGGAAGCTGTAATTTGGCTAACTCCTGATCTACCTCAACGCCCAAATCTTGGAGTCATTCTCAACTCCCCAATCTAAAACCTATATCCTTTTCTCTCTACTTTCAAAATATACCTAGAATCTAACCACTCCTGGGGCGCCTGGGTGGCTCAGTTGGTTAAGCATCCGACTCTTGATTTCGGGTCAGGTCATGATCTCAGGGTCATGAGGTCGAGCCCCATGGTTGAGCTCCACGCTCAGCAGGGAGTCTGCTTGAGATTCTCGTTCCCCCTCTAAAATAAATAAATCTATATTTAAAAAAAAGAAAAAGAATCTAACCACTCCTCACCCTAGTCCTGACGTTTCCACACCAAGGACAGTTTGTCAGCACTGCATGAACTACTCACTTGATACAGTTCACAGCTTCAACACTGCATCACTACATTCCTTTTGATGGTATCTTTGAAAAACTGTTTCTACTGGTTGTTATGATAAAAAAAAAAAATCAAGAACTGCAGAAAAACAGATTGTGGAACAGGAAATGAGGGTGGCAGTGTCCAATATGATGCCAAGATTTGAGAAGTTGTTTAGTGCCCAACATATGTACACATCTTATTAGAAAATAAATATGGTTATTTAAGAATAAGATTAAATATATTCTTTCAATTGTGTGTATTATTTTCCAATCACTAACTTGTTACAACATACTTATTAAATTGTTTGGACCTAACTACATTATCAATGAAACCCTTATGTCTTTCTTTTGGCTTAAAAGTTCTGTTAAAAAGAAAAAAAAAAAATCAAGACCATAAAAGTCTGGGAACCTTTGCCCTAATCCAGGCCATGATTGTTAGCCACCTGGACTCAATTTCTTGCATTCCCTCTGTAGGATCATGAAAATGTACCCTAGATCTCCTGGGGTGGAACCTAACTGACCGGGAACCCCATATTCTGTGCTCAAGGCTACACTTCATAAGCTGCTCCCAGTTAATGACTAAGTACAGCAAGAATACCAAGACTGGTCCATTATCGTGAGACATGTTAAATCCTCCAGCAGGCAACTTCGGCTTGTCCTGACTTTTTAGAAACACACCAATAGGTGAAGACTTCTCCTATACAGGGGGGGAAAGACCTACATGACTGTATAAATGACTTCCACCAGACTCCTCTGGCTCTCCCTGTTCCCCTATTTTTCCTTTCAGGCATTTTCTTAAGTATATCTCTGGCACATCAACTCATGTTTTGGCTTCTTCTGTAATGAACATACCCTTATTTGCCCTTAGAATCTGATCTACAGAAAATAGAAAAAAATAATCCTTTTCAAAAGTAAATGTATCTCATGATGAAGCTTTCCTACACAAAAACAGAACAAAAACAAAAAACACCCCACACCACCACCACCTCAGTGGTTTCCCATAATCCTCAAGGTTAAAATTTTCAGTCCTTAGTATGGTCTACAAGTGATCTTGTACATCTACTACAGGTCTTTGGTGACCCATCCTCCTCACCACCTTCCCACCACGTTATCTCCTACTCTGAAGAGTTCCTTTGACCTCAATTCTACCTTCTTATCCCTTCACTCACCACACTCCACCTGTAGCTGGTACAAGGCCTTTCTGCTATTCCCTGAATATGTATTCATCCGTTATGCTCCCCCAGTTAGCCTCTGTACTTGTTCTTCCCTTTGTCTCAAAGGCTCTTCCCTCACATGGCTTGCACACTTCACTTCATCGTATGCTTTTCTGACCACCCTTTGCAAAATAGAGCTTCCATCACTGACTATTCTTTTACTCAGCTCTGTTTTTCTTCATGCACTTATTACCACCTAATATTAAATTATAAATTTGGTTTTGTTCCCCAGTAATATATGAGGTCCATGAGGTAAAGAACTTGGTCTCTTCTGTTTTTCTCACTGTATATCCAACATCTAAACACTGCCTAGAACGTGTAAGTTTTAAATAAATATTGATAAATATATATATATAAATATAAAGCTTCATTTTCCTTAAAAATTGCTAGGCAATAAATAAAACAAATTTTAAAAATGTAAGAATATGCCAAAATAAATGACAAAATAAACTGAAAAAAGCATAATAATGTTACTAATAATGTGACAGCTAAAAATATTTACTAAGGTCTTACTTAAATTACTACTGACATTTTAGTAATACCAGGACCTTAAAAATAACGATGCCAGATACTATTCTAGGCACATTACACATACTTATTCATTTATCCCTCATGACTCAATATACTCAGTAGGTACATTATCCTTATCTTACAAAGGAGGAAACAGGGGTGATCTTACAAAGGAGGAAACAGGGGTGCTTGGGTGGCTCAGTTGGTTAAGTATCCAACTCTTGGTTTTGGCTCAGCTCATGATCTCAGGGTCATGAGATCAAGCTCCTCACTCAGCGTGGAGTCTGCTTGAGATTCTCTCTCTCCCCCCCGCCCCTCCCCCTGCTCACACACACACACTCTCTCTCAAATAAATAATAAAAATCTTTTTTAAAAAATCATTTAAAAAGAGGAGGAAACAGAAGCAGAGACAAAGAATAACTTCTCTAAGTTTATCTAGCTGGTAAGTGCCAGAGCTGGGATTTAAACCCAGGCACTTTGGCTTCCAAAGTTCAGTATTTAATTATATTTCTGCCCCTCCAACCCCAGGTAGGGCCTGAATCTACAATCCCTGGCTTAGAATACTAATGTTTTATCCCTTTAAGATGTACTATAAAATGGCACTTATTCTAAAACTAAAACTAGCTTAGGGGCGCCTGGGTGGCACAGTCAATTAAGTGTCAACTCTTGATTTCGGTTCAGCTCATGATCTCAGGGTCCTGGGATCAAGGCCAGAGTCAGGCTCCATGCTCAGCGTGGAGTTCACTTGAGCTGCTCTCTCCCTCTCTCCCTCTGCCCCTCCTGTTCGTGCTGTTTCTCTCAAATAAGTTAATCAGTGATGTCTCTCTCTCGAATAAGTTAATCAATCTTTAATGAAATAAAATTAGAACATGGTTAAATTTATACATGAACATAGCTTAGAAAGAAATGTAGAAAAAACAAGAACATGACTTTTTAGATGGCAGCAACAGCTTCATTTTCCTTAAAAATTGCTAGGCAATAAATAAAACAAATTTAAAAATGTAAGAATATGCCAAAATAAATGACAAAAACAATTAGTGGATATTATGGCACAGTGAGATCCTGCACAAGTCAAAACCCCTCTGATCCCTCAAATTATTCATTAACCTGTGAAATGATAGTAATATGAGATTTTAATAAAATAATGCACATATAATAAAACTGTCAGGTAAGTAGAAGGCACAAAATAAATGCTGGATAAACAGAAATCTTAGGTGGTAGTAAAATTAAAAGATAAGTGTGGGAAAGGAATGGCCAGGAAGAGAAGTAGCTGGGATCAACTGATGGGTATGAATTAAAAGCTGAAATAGGTGAAGAGCTTTAGAAAGAAGCAGCAGAGCACTAAAGTATAGGAAAATTCTAGGACAGCGAGGTCTGGCTGTAATGGAAGGTTAATACTCAAAAGAGAACAAGGGAAGGCAATACATAGGATCAGACTCTAGCAGGTCTAACGCTATGATGAAGATCTTCAAAAAGCTAGTCAGAAGTTACAAGCAAGGGAATGTGTGAAAATAAAAAGCGGTTCTAAGAAAGAATAATCTAGAGGCAGTGAATAGAAAGCAATAAAGGAAACAGACATTTCAGATAGGCAAACTATTAAGGCTAATGCAATGGCATAAACATGTGATAATGACCTAAACTAAGAAGGTGGTAAGATTACAAAAAAGAAAGCAAGTATTATTTGCCAAATTGGAACAGCAATCAATACTGAACTTTTTAAAACTTTAGTCATCTTCTAAGTCTACAGATGAAGTCCAAATGCACATGAGCATTAGAGAGCAGCAGCTCTCCCACAATGGCATTGTGTGACACACTACCACAAAGCTATGAAAGGGTCTGCATACTACCCAAGCTAAGAAATGATTTGTTCTCACAAATTTTAACTCATTAAATATTATGCTTACTATATTACCAGCATTCTCCCACTTTGAAAGGATTCTTTGAAGAGGGTCTAACACATGAAGATTAGAACAAGAACATTATGCCAACGGACATTATTTGTCAAGGGTGTTGCTATATAAAAGGTTAAGAGCCACTGTTCTAATAATACTATTTTTTTTTGAAAAATGTTTACCTTTATCTTAAAGCCTCTCCTCAGTGGACAAACACCAGGATTAGTCAGGAAAGGAGTCTTTCAGTCACATCAGGATGTGTCCGTGCCCTGAGGCAAGGTAATTAATACCTGAGTGATTTCAGCCTTTTTCAAGGGGGGAATGGGTGGGTAGAGAATAAGACGATTTCTTTTCCAGTATAAGATACTTAATAAATTTAAGTTCCCTTCCACTTTCCCACTATTTAACAGTTGCTGCAGAGAAAAAGAGAATATTCAGACTACCACAGAAATATAGCAAAGAGGGAAAAAAAAAAAAATCACTCACCATCATTTAGGGCATCAATGGCAGCCACTTTTTTATCATTTGCCTGATCCATCATTTCCTCGGTTATCTAGGGGGAAATTGTAGGTCAACTTAGAAGTAACAGAGAAAGCAAAGAGAAGGAAGCAGCTCGGGCTTTCTTAGGGATGGGGTAGACACAACCCCCATTTTCATTCATTCTTCTCTAGTCTCCAGGGACCAAGAAGGTAACTATGGTAAGTGATTAGTAAGAAATTACACAGGATGAGCTTTAATCTTTCATATAAACAATATAAACAATAAATTTCACTCCCTACCCTTTACTTTAGACATGACCTTTGCTTCCCTCCATCCCAACCAACCTTAGCAGGATGTTCCTGCTCCTGTCCCACCAACTCCTTTCTAGTTTTTCACAAATACTAAAACTCAATCTCCTCGTAAAGATGTAACTAAAGCTAGTTCCTGTTAGACTTAAATTTTAAGTGAAATGTCTCATTCTTTTGTTCCAACAAACATACTACGGAGTACCTATACCGTACAGAACACCGTACAAGATGCTGACAGTACAAAGATCATTAGTAACAAAAACTTACAGCAAACATCCCACCTAAATGGAAAGTTAAGAGTTTCTTTAACAAAAGGCAAAAAGATCTACTCTATCACCAACCACCGTGTAAAATATTACTGGTGCTGGCTAATTCATTAAGAAAATGATGTGACACGTTTAAGAATTGAAAGGAAATACCAAGCTGTCTTCAAGTTTACCTCGAAAACTCAAAGACATGACAAGCTATTAGAGCTACCAAAACAATTCAATAGTCCTCAGAAACACAGAAACAACAGAAAAAACCAGAGTTCCTCCACATCAGCAAAAATCAGTTACAAAATAGGGCAGAACAAGATGCCATTCTAAGAACATGTAGGACTTTGGGGGGGGGTTGCCTGAGTGGCTCAGTTGTTAAGCATCTGCCTTCGGCTGCGGTCATGATCCCAGGGTTCTGGGATCAAGCCCCTCGTCGGGCTCCCTGCTCAGTGGGAAGCCTGCTTCCCTCTCACCCACTCCCCCTGCTTGTGTTCCCTTTCTTGCTGTCTCTGTCAAATAAAGAAAATCTTAAAAAAAAAAAAAAAGACTTTCAAAGGGGGAAAAAAAGTAAAATTCTACAAAAGAACACAAGATGCATACTATGTTCATGGAAAGGTTTTTTTGAATACTTCAACCTAACCCCAAGTTACTCAATAAATTTGAAGTAATTCCAACAAAAATTTTAAAATCTTTTGAAAAGAAAAAGAAGAAAACAACAAAGACACACTTTACCAGATAGTAGGACATCCTAACAAAGCCAAATGGGGGGAGGGGGGGAAAGACTTCAGTTTGTGGCAATATGTTACACATGATGCCCTAAGTGTAAAAGCCATCTTTGACCTAAGAATGTAGAAAACCTCAAAGAACAAGATTAAAAGAAGACCTGAAATCCAGTATGGGAGCTGAATGCTCCATCTGCTTTCACCCTTTCAGCAGGTATCAAACCTGGTGACCTTGCAATTGTTTTCAAATGTACTGCAGGACACATGAAAAAAGTCTAGAAGAGAATGCATATTGTCTAATCGACACCCTCCAATAAATCTGGAATCCCCAATGCCTATACCTGCAAGCATAATAGCAAACCAAAAATAAACCTGTCACAAAGAAAAGCATAGCCAAGTAGCAAGAAGAAAAAAAAAATTCCCCTGTAAACTCATAATGATAAGCCAGGTTTTCCAGTGGAATTCCCATTATTTGTATAGTTACACAAACAACAACAACAAAAAAACATGCTGAGAATTTAAAGTGGTCCTTGACTTGGTAGCTCCAACTCAAGAGTCTCGATGGAAGCAAACACTTTCCTCTTTGGAGGAATACACCTTCTACTCAGGCCTTAAAAACTTTTCCAGGTTAAGTATCAAAGAACTCATGGTCAAAATTCCAACACACACACACACACACACACACAAACCATCCACAAGTAAACAAGGTACCTCCCTCAATGAGCAAGTCAGAAAAAATAAAAGAATAAAACTAGGAAGAGTTCGACAAAGTTTATAACGTGTTTAAGAGAATAAAGGCAAGTTCTGAAAATGAGTAAGGAAAAAGGGACTTATAAATAACCAAGTATACTTTAAAATGAATCAAAGCAAGACATAAAGATGAAAAACATAAGCATTCAAATTCAAACATTAACAGCCAAATGACTGAAAGCATACATAATTCGGCAGTAACAAAGAAACAGAATTTAAGGGGCGCCTGGGTGGCTCAGTTAAGCATCTGCCTTCCACTCAGGTCATGATCCCAGAATCCTGGGATCGAGCCCCGCATCGGCTCCCTGCTCTGCGGGGAGCCTGCTTCTCCTTCTCCCACTCCCCCTGCTTGTGTTCCCTCTCTCGCTGTCAATTAAATAAAATCTTAAAAAAAAATAAAAAGAAAAGGAATTTAATAGTGAAAAAAATCTAATACATATCCAACTAGGTCTCCAGAATGACAGTAGAGACAATGGGGAAGAGGAAATATTTGAAAGATACTAGACAAAAATGTTCCAGAGCTAAAGAAAGTTAACCCTAGAATTTAAAATGCCCAATATATCCCAAGTAGCACAAATACAGTGTTATAAACCTAGACAAGTCAAAGTGATACAGCATCATCAATACATAATTTTTAAAAATTCCTTTCACAAACAGTGACAAAAAGTACCTATATTTGTTCTTAAAGATACACATGACCTTTATGGAGAAAATGCTAATAAATTATCTAAAAACATCAGAAAAGACCTAAAAATTAGGCAGATATATATATTCATGGGTAGTTAATCTCAACAGTGAGCCATATCCTCTCCCTAACTTGATTTTATATTAATGCACTTCTAACTGGGGGCGGAGGGAATTGATAATATTCTAAAATTTATATGGAAAAAGAAAGGCCAACAAAGCAGCCAAAACACTCCTAAATTGTTGGGGGTCCCCCTACCAGAAAACAAGACTTAATATAAAGCCAATTAAGACAATGTGTTATAAGCACATGGAAAAAAACTAGACAAGGAGAACACAACA
The DNA here is from genome assembly GCF_003265705.2 of Callorhinus ursinus. Taxonomy (NCBI): domain Eukaryota; kingdom Metazoa; phylum Chordata; class Mammalia; order Carnivora; family Otariidae; genus Callorhinus; species Callorhinus ursinus. Next base: position 7,639,786 of record NW_027397110.1, on the reverse strand, counting down.
CCAGAACTGACCCACACATATATGGAAACAGTGTAATTTGGCATTGGTGAAGAAAGGAATTCTTTAATAGTGCTGCCAAGTAGATTAAAGGTGAAAAGGTTAACTATAAATCAGTAAGAAAAAAGATGACCCAGAAGAAAAATGGGGTAAGTCACAATAGGACTTCACAAATACCTGTGAAGGACCAATAAACATCAGAGTATGTTCAACTTTATTAGAAATTGGAAAAACGCAAATTAAAAGCCAGAAGGGCATACCATTTCACACAATAAGCCTGGCAAACATGAAATCTGATAGTATCAAGTGTTGGTGCGGACATGGACCAAACTTCTAAACCACTACTACACTATTTCAGTGTTTATCAAGCCTTTGTTCATTATCAACCCCCAAAGAGCCATGAGACATTTTTTAATACTCCCCCATTCCATTTTAATACCACACAGATACATTGCATATACGTTATGAACCTTTGGAAGATCACTAACCACTGTAATATATAAGTTTTTTTGCAAGCCCTCTCCCAAGAACCAATTCTCACTACCGTAAGGGTAAAACTATACCCAATGTGACAAAACCATTTTGGAAAACAATGGGATATTAGATATCCCATTAATAAGCAATTTCATTTCTAAATATAAATGTTAAGTGAACTCTGTAGTCTAAAGAGTAGTCAAAACAGATGCAAATTGAAAAAGTAAACAGAAAGTAACAATTAGAGTATGATTAAAAATAACGGGAATTCTCACAAATATTTTAAGTAATAAAATAAAGTTGCTTTCCTAAATACCTTAAGTCAGAGAAAGATTTAGTATGTTCTTTTCCTGGCAGAATTATGTCATAAAATCATTGCAATAGGTGGGACTTTCACATTCCTTACAACAAGCAGAAAATAAGCCACTGAACTTACCTCTACATTTTCATCTCCCATTTCTTGAGGGGCATCAGTATCTGGTTCAATCACACCTTCATTGTCAATTTCTGCCAAAATTAAGAAAATTACCATAAGGCCTAGGCTGTCCCATACAGCAGCCACTAGTTGCATAAGACTCAAAAACTCAATGAACTATGGCCACTCCAACTGATAACCTAAGTATTTTATGTTTACTGAAACTGATGCACTGTAAAATATTTCCCCATTAAATACTACTTTATTGTTTTGTTAAGATTACATTTCATTTTAATGGTTGCATCATCTAGGATATTTATCACTGTTTTGTAGTGGGAATGTTGGCAAGTGCAGTTTCTAGTATTACACAGAGAGATACCACTGATTTAGTCAGTGTCAGCAAAATGATTCAAATATTTTATTCTACACATCAATGTAATGTTTTCAAAAATATTTTATGCAGATAGCACAACTTATAGTGATGATGTAAATCGTAATTTTTTTTTACAGATAAATTTTAAGATAAAGCACAATGCTGATGCAGACTCTAAATCAAAAGCTAGCACTATAACCAAAACAGCAAAGAAAGAAACTAGAAAGAGATATAGGTCATAAATTTCATGACAGACAACTGTAATTTGCTACAGTAAAGGAAAACACAGTAACTGTTCAATATAAAAAAAACTTTTCAAAATAATAGATAATATTAAGAGACATTTTTAGCAAATAGAGTGAATTTAATGTTTACTGCTGACAGTCAAAAAAGAATGAAACTGAGGGGCAGCTGGCTGGCTCACTCAGAAGAGCATGTGACCTTGATCTCAGGGTTGTGAGTTCAAGATCCACATTGGGTATGGAGATTAAAGAAATAAACTTAAAAAAAAAAAAAAAAAGAATGAAACTGTAATTAGCTACCTGAAATTCGAATTGTCGAACAAAAAAATTTTAATTTTACTAAGAACTGAATCTGTACCTTTGTCTAACTATAAAACAAGCTTAATTCATATACAAAAAAGAAAATACTTTTGGATGAAGAGATGGTAAGACATTATCATAGTTATGGAAATTGTTGGAAAATAGTAAGACTGAAAAAGGTATTTTACAAAAAGTGAAAGATCATCAATTAAGCCCACAAACAAGAAGTCCTTTCTAACAGTATCAAAGATGAATTGATTCAAAATTTGAAAAATTCCATTTGAGACTGCCCATTTAATAACTGGGATATATATAGTCTCAAAGGACTTCCAAATTTAGGAAAAGATTTTTGTCAGTTTGTAGCCTAAAAAAACTCCCGAACAAAAAAACAAAACTCATGGCATATCATTTCTTCTAAAATGAACAAGTTTTATCAATGTGGATCCAAGTAGTAATAGAATAATTTTCTGGTACTTGATTCAGTTATTGGAACACTTTTACATATATTTACAACTTGGGTATGTTACCCAACTACAAATTTCATTAAGTCTGAATATACGGCAAATATTTCCACAAAAATATAACATCTAACATCTGCACTGAAATGTGCTGTAAGTATAAAATATACTCTGGATTTTGAAGACTTAGTATGAAAAAAAGGAAAAGATCTCACTAATAATTTTTCCATATTGATTACACGATGAAATGTTAGTATTTTAGATAGTTTAGATATACTGAGTTAATTTCATCTGTGTATTTTTTTTAAATGTGGCTACCAGAAAATTTTAAGTTTCATATGTAGCTCAGCTACATTACATTTCTATTAGCCTTCATTTAGTCAATTTAGTAAAAATCGGCACAGGATCTCATCATGAGATTATCAAATACAAACTAACTACACCATCTCCTCACCTAGATCACTTTCCTCACTTGATGGTTCGTCTGTCTTTATGTTTTCCTCCGCCTTCTTACTATCTGTTTTTTCTTCCTAGCAAAGGGAAGGCAAACAATGCTTTCAGTATTCGGTAACACGCCCAAAATATATACTAATTTATAAAAACATATATAAACTGTTCACATACATTGTATTTCAGTTGTTAATATACTCTTTCTTACACTGTTTTGGTAAACTTGTTTTAGTTTTGTTTTCATTTCTCTTTTTAAAGAAAGAATAGGTAAAATCCCTCCTCCAAACCTTTAAACAAGTTTTAGAATTTAAAAAATGCTGGATTGTAGGAACCTAATACAAATACATAACCCATACTTATGTTGCACCCTGAACAGGCACTGTGGTCCACAACTCCCCATAATCAACACATTACTATTTCTGCAAAATAAAGTCTGAGCATTTCGTAAGTGGGATACGAACTATAAATAGCCTCACATCTGTTCAGATTATGCTTTACTGCCAAACGAATACACTAAAAAATCTTTGCATTTTCAAGGGTTTTGAGTTTGGAATTTCAAATATGAAACAATGGAAGTATAATACACAAATGATGAGAATTCAAAGAATTTCAAGGTACACATGATGAAAACCAAATTTCCTTCCCATCCTGTAAGTAACCAGTGTGGTTTCTGGTATATCCCATTAGATATTCTCAATGCATAGATAAGACAATTCTGCACTTTGACCTTTCCATTTCACAATGCTGTGTTTCATAAAGAATATATCACAACTGGCACACCCCCATCTATTTATTTAACTATATTAGTATATATTATACAACCAGTGATTTAGGTTGCTACTTTTTGTAATTCTTAAAAATTAGGTTCAAAACCCTACCTCATTACAAAAATATATGTTGAGACCCTACCATGTGCAAGGTGTCAGATGCTTTAGCATGTAATTCCAAATCAGAATGTTTTCTTACAAAAATATTTTAGCAGGGACATAGATTAAATATAATTTTGTCTTCATACATATTTAGCATATAGCAAAATATCCTATCTAGGTACCCTATCAAAGTATCCTATCAGGAACCAGTAACTCTACGAATGATTCCTCTAAAATAACTACTTTTGGGGCTTTTAACTTCTCTCACTTCACTTGTTCAAAGATAGAACTTCTGATTTCATATCCAGATAGATAAACCTTGTTTAAGGTTCTAAAAAATAAAACAATAAATTTTCTTATCAATTTAAGACTGCTAACCAGAAAACTTAGGGAGAGGCGCCTGGTTGGCTCAGTGTGACTCTTGATTTCGGCTCAGGTCATGATTGTAGGGTTGGGAGATTCAGCCCTGTGTAGGGCTCCATGCTCAGCTCGGAATCTGCTTAAGATTCTCTCTCTCTCTCTCTCTCTCTCTGTTCCCCAACCCCTCGTGTTCTCTCTCTCTAAAACAAGAAAGGAAGGGAGAAAGTAAACTTGGGGAAAAATATTTTAGACATGAAAACACAAAATAGGAGAAGTAAGAATTCTGAAGGAAGCATTTTTTTGAAGGAAGGGAGGGAAGAAGGGAGGAAGGGAAGAAGGAAAGGAAGAAAGAAAAAAAGAGGAAAGAAAAAAGAATGGGAAGGGTTTTTGGAGGATCGGAAATAAAAATAAAATTAAAATGAAATTAAAATGGGTGCTTGGAGAGCTACGAAGCTTGGCTTGGCATTAACCCCCTCCTCTGTCCATTGTTAAGGCTGGTTTCCTGCCCACTTTATTTTTTTAAAGGATTTTATTTATTTATTTGACAGAGACAGACACAGTGAGAGAGGGAACACAAGCAGGGAGAGTGGGAGAGGGAGAAGCAGGCTTCCCACCGAGCAGGGAACCCGATGTGGGGCTCGATCCCAGGACCCTGGGATCATGACCTGAGACGAAGGCAGATGCTTAATGACTGAGCCACCCAGGCACCCCTCCTGCCCACTTTAAAGGAGTGTAGTGGGCTCTTTTCTGCTTTCTTTCTCGCGAACCACCCAAAGTCTTTTTTGTTCCCTCCACCCTGATCTTCTCTTGAAGGAAGCATTCTTAAGGGTATACCCACCCCCATCTCTAAACTTCAGCTACTGGTAAGCTCCTCCTAATCTTTCGGCATCTTTTTTTGGCAAATATGCTGACTCATACTCAGAAATAACCCTCAGGTGATATGGTAGAGAAACAAAAATTACTGATTTGGACTATTTTTCATTTACTTTGCAAATTTTCATCAAGTACCTACAATGCATAAAACCCTGTGCTAGGTGCTAAAGATGCAATGATGATGAAGACTACATAAGGCACACAGTCACAGAGCTTACCACCCACAGGTCATGCATGTAACACACATAAGCTTTTGTTCTCAAACACAGTGAACATTCAACCTCAAATTCTCAGTGTTAAATCAGATTCCAGATACTCTATGTCCAAATAGAAATTTTACAAAGATCTTATTTCCAAGTGATCCTGAGGAAATCAGGAGTGGCAATTTGAGAGCAGCACTTTAAAAACCTTGTAATACTTTAACACTAAACGTACAGAAATTCGTAACTTACCTTGATATTGTCTTCTGATTTAGTTTTATGAGTGGCAGGTGGTATTTTACCCCCCATGCTTGAGGAAGATGAGAAAAAAGATATTTGTTTAGAAAATTAAAATTCATTGAGCAAAGCAACATTTACTTACACTGGAAAAACAAGACATTTAGATGGTTACTTTCTCAAACCTTTACGAGTAAACTCAATTAATTTGAATGCTTCAGTATTAAGTTTTTTTCAGCTTAAAATTTTTTTTTACTGGTTAATGAAAATCTAATCCTTTCCTTGCCTCAATAAGCCTAATAAACATTAATTATGTAGCTTCTCTGTGCCCATTCCCAAAGGAAGAGGCAGAAAAACATGCAATAACAAAATCATCTGTACAAGTCAGAATTCAGTAGGTATACTGAATCCAAAACCTCAACTTTAGTAAGCACTCACTTAAATTAATCAGTTTATGAAGTCATAGTATAATAATTCAAAATGTTTGTTTCCTCTGACTAGGACCTCCAAAGAGTCTTTCTGCTTATATTTCATATGCCCCTCACAATATATATTTTCTCCTTATCCCTTCTACAATCTACCCATTAATACTTCCCCTTGGCCTTGTAGGTCCTTTCTCAAACATTCCATGGCAATACCATGAATTAGAAACAAATAACTTAAAAACAAGGAGGAAAAAAGACTATGAAGAATTAGTGCTCTATGCTCCATTTGGGCCAGACTCTGCAGTATGTGGGCCCCATGCAGCAGCAGTCCAGTGACTAAAATGTTCAATGGATTAAGGGCACTCCTCCACGATAGTGAAAACTGGAAGTCACAAGGACTTAACTAAAATTTGCTTTAAAAAAAAAGAAAAAAAAAGGCATTAACTTTTATGTAAAAAAGAGGAATATATTCACTTGGAAAACAAAGAAATCTACTTCAAAACACCCTTAGGTATTGATTCTTTGTAACTAAAGTTATATCCATGTCTACATTCCTTTCAGGTAGATGGAATTTCTGGACACAGGTATGTGTATGTTGGATTTAAATGGATACTGGTTTCAAAATGGGAAATGGATTTGGTTCTTCAAAGTCCTTTTACCAATTTACGCTTGTATCAGCGGTGCATAAAAATTCCAATAATTTTTTTAAAAATCCAGTTGGTCCACACCTCGGCCAACATTTAGCTATTGTCCATCTTTTAAATACTTAGCCATTTTGGTAGATGTATAGTAGTATCTCAGGGTAGTTTAGTTCCTTCTCATTTATTTATTGGCCCTCTGAACAGCCTTTTGTGTAAAGTTCAACTCTTGTCCAGCTTTCTGTTAGATTATCTGTCATACTTATCTGTAGGTATTCTTTGTATACTCTGCATACAAGCCTTCTGTCAGTTTTATGTGTTGCAAAGATCTTCCCCCACCCCGTGGCTTGCCTTTTCACTTACAAAATGAAGCCAGCGTGAAGCAAAACTATAAATCGAAAACAACAAATGCAATAATAGAAAAGTGTGGAATTTGTTAAGCACCAATGAAGAAAAATGTGCACACTTTCCCCATTCAGTTTAATGTGACAGTTACAAAAAAATCTTTACTTACTCAGTACCCTTAATAAAGAAAAATGGTTCCCACATGAAAAAAAAACTTTTTCTTAGTTTGTAATTCAGCAAAGTAAAATGATTTGATAAGAAACAGGCATATAAACAAAATTCTTTAAAATTCTGATTTACAGAAAAACCACTTTTCAAAAGAGTAATCAAACAATAGGGGCGCCTGGGTGGCTTAGTCCTCAAGCATCTGTCTTCGGCTCAGATCATGATCCCAGGGTTCTGGGATCAAGCCCCGCGTCGGGCTCCCTGCTCAGCAGGAAGCCTGCTTGTGTTCCCTCTCTCGCTGTGTCTCTGTCAAATAAATAAATAAAATCTTAAAAAAAAAGAGTAATCGGGGTGCCTGGGTGGCTCAGTCATTAAATGTCTGCCTTCAGCTCAGGTCACGATCCCAGGGTCCTGGGATCGAGCCCCACATTGGGCTCCCTGCTTGACAGGAAGCCTGCTTCTCCCTCTCCCACTCCCCCTGCTTGTGTTCCCTCTCTCGCTGTCTCTGTGAAATAAATAAAATCTTAAAAAAAAAAAAAAGGAGTAATCAAACAATAGTTCTTTGCAGTTAAATTTTAATGAAAACACAGGGCTTCTTAAGCTGTGTTTTCCCTAAGTTTCAAAATGCAACTTTCAGGACACAGCCCTAACAGTCTAACTTATGTTAAAACTTTGGGAAGGGACACTCTTACCAAGAAATGTATTATGCTAGGGGTGCCTGGGGGGCTTAGTCGGTTAAGCATCCGGTGTTTCAGCTCAGGTCGTGATCTCGGGGTTGTGGGATCAAACCCCCGGCTCTCCGCTGAGCTTGGAGTCTGCTTGAGATTCTCTTTCCCTCTCCCTCTACCCCTCACCCCACTTGCTCGCACGAGCTCATGCTCTCGCTCTCTCACTAAAATAAGTAAATCTTTAAAAATAAATGTATTAAACTAAATCTAATCCTTACGAAAGATAAGACAAACCCATTATTGAGGAAAATTATCCAAAATAACTGGCCTGTAATATGCAAAACTGCCAAGGTCATGAAAGTCAAGGAAAGATCAAAGAATTCTTTAGAGATTAGAAGTCTCCACAATAAAGTGTAATATATAATTCTGAGAACTAGATAGCATTAATGCATCATTCTTAGTCTCCTGAATTTGGTGGTTGAAGAGACTGTCCTTGTAGGAAATACACAATGGCGCTGAGGCCACAACATTGGAAATCATTTCAGGAAAAATGTACTGTACTTGCAATTTTCCTACAAGTTTCGAAATTTTTTTAAAATTTTAAAACAGGGAGGGAAGGAACACAAGAAGGTTATTCATAAGCTACATTTAGTTTCTCACTTTCCAAATTCTAGTTCACTACTGGAAGGTTAACACCAATTTATAAGTACAAAAATTTAATTTAATGCTTCCAAAATTTAAAACACGCTAATTTCATGCCCAACATTGCAAACTGGACTTTGTCAGTATAGGCTTTTATGTTGCCAAGTAGGGCTAGTGCAGAGACCTTCCTCGTATGGAAACTCCAAGACCTCATTCGTAATTCTCTTAATTGCTCAAATTGCTTTGAGCAATAGTTATTAAGCACCTGTACAAAAAACTGGGTGCTATGTTCTGAATTCATTGAGAATATTAGTGCATCCTGTTCACTTCATTTAAAATATTTACTGAAAAGCCATGTGCCATGCACTGTGCTGGAGATTATAACACAAACATACAGCCTTTGATCTTAAATTACCATAAAATGAAGTAATAGTGTCAAAAAATGCTTCTTCCTAAAGAAAAAAAAAAATACCCCAAAACGTATTTGTTGAAAAGATCATTGTCTCCTTGGATCCTCACTGAGCCAAAAAAAAAATTCTTTATTTCTCTCTGTCCAATTTAAAAGGTTGTTAAATAAATTCTTAACACCAAATAAAATTTTAAACTATAAAAAATGGTAAAAATTCTCACAAATACGCAAACAGATTAAATAAACTGTTCTTCAATGTCTAAGACTGGACACCTACGATTAATCTAGTATGAACAGAGAAGAACTCTGATATGCTTTCAACTTGAGGAGCCCTTACGGTAGGATTAGGCCTGGGAATATTTCTGGACCCACAAGTCTCCACATTCAGCCCAATCTCCTATAATCCTGCACTTAAGAAGGCTGACATGAGGGGTGCCTGGGTGGCTCAGTCGGTTAAGCGTCTGCCTTCAGCTCAGGTCATGATCTCAGGGTCTTGGGATCGAGCCCCGCATCGGGCTCCCTGCTCCACCAGGAGTCTGCTTCTCCCTCTCCCTCTGCCTACTTGTGCTATCTCTGTCAAATAAATAAATAAAATCTTAAAAAAAAGAAGGCAGCTGACATGAAGGCAGAGAGAAATTGATGCACTTCAAGCAAAAGCCTCAAAGACTACAAAAATTTTAGGTTACATTAAAATAGAGATAACGAAAGCTTCACAATAGGGCCCCTACACGTGCCAAGATGCTTCATCCTATACTTAAACCAAAAATTTAGGATGCCACAAGAAAAATATAGTTGGACGACTAAAAAAATAGAATTACCTATGTGAAACGTTTAGAAAAAAAAAAAGACATGTTAAGTATTTTCTGGAAATAATATCTGACAATATTTTCCAGACATTAAACTGGAATTCTGTACATAGCCATAATCACTCCAGCAGATTTGTTTTAGCTTTTTCTTCACAACTCCCTTTTTCCTCTCCAGCAGAGGAACAAAACAATGTATATACTCAGTATAATGTTCAGTCAGCATCAACCCCTTCTTCCTGTGGTATACACGTCAGCTTTACCCGGAATTCTATAAACTATTTAATTGCAGGCACTTTCCTCTCATAAATAAAAGAGGTTAAAAACATACAAATATCTAAAGTGAAGAATATGGGTTATCAACTTATTCAAGAGAAAAAAAACGACTAAAATCTAGGCCTAAACACCTAGTCCTGAAATTAGCATCTTGTAGGTCTTCCTGTTACAAAATAGTATTCTTGTTAACTATTATCAACAACAGTTTTTAAATTACTGCAGTAACTGTAAGTGATCTCGGAATTTTACATTTATAACAGGAGCAAAATCTTACCACAGCTAGAAAACTAGTGGAGAAAAACTGAGAAACTTCTTAGAGGGAAAATATTGTACCACCACATACAGCGTCAATAGATTTTAACAAACTTCTTCCTTAGAAAAGTTTGCTGAAAGAAATATTCTTTAAAATGTATGATAATCATGGGTTCATCTTCCCCTATAAAAATATCACTAAAATAATAAGATTGATGTTTAGGGTAGTACCTCTAAAGAGTCACATTGCTTTGCACTGTCGCTATTATCACCATGAGGTACGATTTGTGTGTCATTTAAATTCCACACCAGTAGTAGTGGTTTTTCAAAAACCGTCTCGGGGAAGATTTCCCTTTCTCCCTTAAGTTCTCCTCCAATGTGAAGAATATTAATCTCTATTACACAGTAAATATCAAAACAAATTTCTGTATTTATTCATCTGTATCACTAAATAAACTGCACTTACACGGTTTCCTAGCATCTGGCACAATGCCTATTCAATTAATTCTGTGCACGTACCCAAGTACTCCAGATTTAAGGATAACAAGAAGAGATCATGGTAACATGCTGGTCCTTGAAAAATCATTTTTCTTCAAATGTTTCGTGTAATGGCACCGATATTACGAAGGTACCAATAAGTGATTCCCAAAATAATTCTACGCAGTCAGAATCGCTGTAAATTTAAAAATAATCTAATAATTACCATTTTATTGTAACTCATTATGTAATAAACTATCGTTATTAAAACACTATTTTTAAAGACGTAGCGCATAAAAGAGCTATGTGCCACCGCGACCTAAGCAGGACACGAGATTTCAAGAAAACTCCACGCGAAAGCGAAATCTTGCAGCCCCCTCCCCCCCGACGTCTACAGTGCCCGAGTCCGTGCAATCTCTGCTTTTAGATTTCATCCAAGACACACCCCTAACGACCTCAGGGTGAGAGAACCCAGCTGTGCCTCCTCCTTCCCCACCTCTGTACAATCTAAGCTTCCCGATCCTCCATTTGCCCCCGAAGTCGCCTCCGGTTCCTGGCCAGGGAAAGCCACAAATAGGCGGCGACTCGGCGGGCCCTCGTGGCGGAGCTCCCCGCTCCTCCGCCCCACGCCAGCTCCCGCCCAGCTCCCTCTCCGGTCGTCCCTCTTCCCACCCCCAACGGTCCTCGGCCCCGGTCTCACCTCTCCACCCACTCCCGCAGGAAGCGCATTTCCTCGGTGTGCAGAACGCTCGGATCCTGCTTACACATTTTCACGAAGGCCCGAAGCTCGCTCACTTTGCGGGGGTCCATGGTCCCGAGGCGGTGGCAGGCGGCAGGCGCGGCTGAGGTTGCGGCCCGATTCCAGGTCCGTGTACTAGCTCAGCGTGATCGTGTAGAAGGGGGCGGCTGCCGCGAGGCAGAACAGACTAGAACCTCCCCGGCTGCTGGCTCCTCCTACCCAACGGTCTCGTGACCCCGGGTCCTACGCCCGTTCATACCTACTCCCTCCGCCTCTGCCCCTGCGCACTTCCTAGAACCTTCTAGAAGTGTGGCTGTTCACGCTGTTGCCTGCCTCTCTACGCATGCATTCTTGTATTCTAAATCTGATCAAGTTCTCTGAATCAATACCCCCACATGGTGCTTTCAAGGAGACGGGAAATATCAACTCCTGCAGGGAATCATTTAGAATCAGACATTCTGTTCGTGTGGGCATTAAGTGGAGCACGACTACAGGACAGCAAACGGGCCCTCCCGCAAGGACGTCAGTCACAGCTCTGGGCGTGACGTCAGCATTCAGCGCCGCTATGGAAGGAAAGGCCGGCGAGCGGTGCTGGCCGGAAGGGGAGGGGCGCTTGGCCTGGTTTCCTGGCGACGCAATTCTGCGGACGGCCGCCTTTCTGACTGTTTTTTTCTTTTCCTTTCTGCCGCGTGAGCGAGGCCGTCATGCTTTGGTTACTCTCAGCAACTAAGCTGGTTCCCGCCGTAGCAAGCGCCCGCTGCTTCTCAGGTTAGACTCATCTCCCACGGTGTCCCCTCCGGGGCGTGCTCTCTGAGAAACCTGAGGCGCCCCAGGGGGATCCAAGTTGGTCTCAGGCGATCTCTGAATCGGCGGACCCTTCTCCTGCTGGGGCCTCCACTCCCAGATCCTTTGTGCGCTCCTCGGATTTCTTCTTTACCTGCTGCTTCTGGAAAAGGGTGGGCCCTGTGTTCTCCCTACCGTTGAGGTATTCTGGGAAGCCGGAATGACTGCAGAGAGAGAAAAGTCTGTGTCATCCCCCAGAGGGGCTGTCTTCAAAGTTCCTCGGATTCCTAGAAGTTGTGTCAGTTTTCACTTGCGTAGATAACAGTGTCTCAAATCAAGTAGCTCGTGTTTCTGTTAGGTTATCATAAAATCCCATTGTCGTGTTTTCAAAGAGTTGACTTTAGAGCTGGCTCCAGCATGTACAAGAAACATGTTTAGTAACACAAATCCTTTGAGCGGTTCCTCTCGGAAGAGAGAATGCTTGGAAATACTCCCGGGGCTTTTTAATGTCTGAAAGCCTTGTCTGTAAAGGCAAGATGAAGGAGTCCAGGAATAATGGGGACCATTCTTGTAGGGTGTACTCTATCGTGAACAGTTAATCTGATGAACATAAACCTCGATCAGTGAAAGCTGAATCAACTACCTTGCGGGCGGATCTGCCATTGGATCATATTTCAGGGTTTTTGGCCAATAGGTGCACAATGTGTGAACCAGAGCACATGCTTGGCGTGTATTTCTTCTTTTTTTTTTTTAAGATTTTATTTATTTGACAGAGAGCGAGAGAGGGAACATAAGCAGGGAGAGTGGGAGAGGGAGAAGCAGGCTTCCTGCGAAGCAGGGAGCCCGATGCGGGGCTCGACCCCAGGGACCCTGGGATCATGACCTGAGCCGAAGGCAGACACTTAACGACTGAGCCACCCAGGCGCCCCTTGGTGTGTATTTCTTACATTGATCTACTTTAATGAAAGTGGGATGGTAATTATAAGATTTTTTTCCTGTAAAAAATAAAAAGTAACTACTGTCCAGTGCACAGAATTTGCTCTTTGATTCTAATAGTTAAGTTGCAGAAAGCTCTTCTCCATAGGAGTAGATGAAGAGATACCTAGTCTTAATCACAGAAGCCACAACCTATGATTTAGAGCTGGAACCATCTTTTGCTTATGACTGTTTTTTTTAATTGAGGCTCTGTGTAAAACCTGATTAATGAAAGTTTTGTTTTAAAGATTTTATTTATTAGAGAGACCACAAGCAGGGGGAGCAGCAGAGGGAGAGGGAGAAGCAGGCTCCCTGCTGAGCATGGAGCCCAATATGGGGCTCATTCCCAGGACCCTGAGATCATGACCTGAGCCACCCAGGTGCCCCGTGGAAGTTTAACACTAGACATTGGATTATAAATGCCAAGATCTTTGAAAAATATATTCGTTATGCTTCATTTTGCCTTAAAGCAATAAGTAAATTTAACTACTTCCTAACATTAACACCATGATATATATATATTGGTGTTTTGAATGGATTATCTCCTTGGATCTTCACAAGTCTAATAAGTTAGGGCAGGTGTCCTCATTTTACTGAATGGAAACCAACACAGGATCACAAGTTGCAAGTCAGCAACTTTAGTTCTATAATTGCTGTCTAGTCCTTTTTCTGTTATCCCACCACTAGATCTTAACTCTGGCGTATTAGAGTCCTTTTGGAACTTTTTACTGAGCCAAAAAGAATGTTCTCTTCATTCAATAACTTCAGTAGTCCCTGTGGATGACTCTCCGCTTCCCTGGCGTTGCTCACTGTCTTGTCAGGGTGATAGACAAGCAATAGATAAATGCCAGTATAGCAATAGATTCTAATAGAGTCTTGATTCAAGTGGCATAGGGGCTCAAGAAAGGCAGTAATGGGTCGTAAAAAATGTCATTTGGGGATTTTACTAAGTTTCAGAGTTTGAAAATCTTACTGTCTTGATATGCTCATAAATAGAACTTTGCATGTCTGTGGTGCTCTTGGTTGCCATTCTTTAGAAAGGCTCTGTAGTACAGAGTATTGAGTACCATAGGAAACTTTCTCATCTGTGAAAGTCATGCAATCCTAAAGTGAAAACATTGACTAAAGAATAAGTAATTTTTTTAAAGCCTGTTTGCAGTTAATTCATTCAACAAACATTGAGCACCACATGTAAGCATGGAGCATGGTTTCTACCATCGTGGTAGACAAAGAAGCAAGTAATTGTAATAAAACATACTAAATTTAGTAACAGTGATGGGGAAAAAGAAAAAGTGATAGATGTTTCCTGGGAGCAGGGAGAGGCCAAGAGGAAATGTGGGCATGCCCTTAAACATTAGGAGATATTTGAGACTTGAAAAAGGCTTTTATCAAGCAGACTAGAGTAACAGTCATTCTGCCAAAGGGAGCATATGCAAAGGCATGGAACAAAGCTTTTCAATCCTCAGTAAGCCTGGAGGAGCTTTTTTGAAATATGTTCATAGGCATGTAGTAGGCGTTACACTAAAATGGTTCTGTGGTCAGATAAGTTTGGGGAGTGCTGCATTTCATCATCTCCATAATAGACTAATTCTAAGTCCAAAAAAAAGGTATTTGGCAGTAATTTGCAAAGTGTATTTGACCATGGGGCCCTTTTTCTGTGGTGAACTGGTATCCCTTGGAACACATTTTGGAAAAATTTGGGCTCAAGCATAAGGTGTAGGAAGAGGTGATTAAAAAACCAAGTTAGGGGGCACCTGGGTGGCTCAGTCATTAGGTATCTGCCTTCGGCTCAGGTCGCAGGGTCTAGGATTGAGCCCCTCTCAGGCTCCCTGCTCCATGAGAAGCCTGCTTCTCCCTCTCACACTCCCCCCTGCTTGTGTTCCCTCTCTCACTGTGTCTCTGTCAAATAAATAAAATTAAAAAAAAAGAAAAACAAGTTAGGAAGAAAAGCTGGTGCCTGGCTCATGAAAGGGCTTGTACATTCTCATTCCTCTAGGCAGTGGGAAACCATTGGATAATTTTAAGCTACTGAGTAAGATTAAATCTGAATTTTTAGTTATCTGTTAAGAGTGGAAAAATGGACTGGAGGGCATGTTGTTTGTTGCATTCTTAAATTTTCAGAGACAGTGGTTTTTGGTTTTGTCATTGGAAAATTGGTTTTTTTTTCAACTCTGAGTAGTCCCAGATACATGACAGATAAACTTTACTAAACACATTTTATAAAAGTAGCATTAAGCTGGGGCTTAACTCTAAGCCGGGGCACCTGTGTGGCTCAGTCGGTTAAGCATCTGCCTTCAGCTCAGGTCATGATCCCAGGGTCCTGGGATTGAGCCCCAGGTCAGGCTCCCTGCTCAGTTGGGAGTCTGCTTCTCCCTCTCCCTCTGCCACTCCGCCTGCTTGTGCGTGCTCTCTCTTTCTCAAATAAATAAATCTTTAAAAAATAAAAGAAAATACTCTAAGCTCTTACGACTTTATTTCCTGAAAATAAGTTTTGTTCATTTTTTTTATTTTTTTAAGATTTTTATTCACTTATTTGAGAGAGAGAGCTTGAGCAGGGGGCGGGGTGGGGGGAGAGGGAGTAGCACACTCCCCGCTGAGCAGGGAGCGGGAGATCATGACCTGAGCCGAAGGCAGACGCTTAACCGACTGAGCCACCCAGGTGCCCCCTGAAAATAAGTTAATGCAAATCGTTCCCAGTCCCTCCTATAGACTCCACCGACCAACTAAAAATCAAACAAAATTAAGCAAAAGGTCACATTTTACTGTAGCAGTCATTTAAAGAGTAGTTGTTATAATCTTTTGTGGTTTCCAGATTTGTTACATTGCTATATGCCACTGAACTGTATTTTGCCAAAGGTGATTGGGTTTTAGTTTTGCTAGATTATTTGCTCTCATCTTTTAGTCACATTAAAATGTGCAGTCATTGCATTTCTAAGAGATAAAAGATTAATATCAATAGATCGCTAAAAAAAATTTAATGGCGAGGAATATGCAGAATGCAAGTCAATCCAGGAAATTATTTTCAGTCAATAAATTCAGGAATCTCAAACGTAGCACATCCAAAACTTAACACCTACATTCCTATCTCAGATAATGGCAAATCCCTTCTCTCAGTTGCTAAAGCGAAAAACCTTGACTCCTGTAATACCCAATATGCAGCCTGTCAGTAAATTCTGCTTGGTCCTGCCTGTAGACCTTATCCAGAATGTGATCACTCTTCACCACCCCTACTTCTACCACTGTGGACCAAGCTATTACAGTGTCTTGTCTGGATTCTCGCAGTAGCCTGATTTCCCCTGCTTCTACATCTGCTTGCTTTGAGTCTTTTCTTAATGACAACAGCTAGGGGTGCCTGCATGGCTCAGTGGGTTGAGTATCCAATTCTTTTTTTTTTTTTTAATTTTATTTATTTGACTGAGAGAGACACAGCTAGAGAAGGAACATAAGCAGGGGCAGTGGGAGAGGGAGAAGCAGACTTCCCACGGAGCAGGGAGCCCGATGTGGGGCTTGATCCCAGGACCCTGGGATCATGACCCAAGCTGAAGGCAGACGTTTAACGACTGAGCCACCCAGGCGCCCCATGAGTATCCAATTCTTGATCTTGGCTCAGGTCATGATGTCATGGTTGTGAGATAGAGTCCGATGTCAGACTCTTCACCCGGCAGGGAGTCAGCTTGAGACTCCCTCTCCCTCTGCCCACCCTACTAAAATAAATCATTTAAAAAAACAAACAAAAAACAATAACAGCCAGAGTGGGCCTGTTCAAATATGTCAGATTATGTCACTCTTCTGCTCAGAGCCTCCAGTGGCTTCCTGGCCCACCTATAATAAGAGTCCATACTGTGATCTAGCAGTCCCTGTATAATCTGACCTCCTGTTACCTTTCTAACTTCATCTGCTTGTTTTCTTAATTATTCACAATGAACTCCTCTGTGAGCCTCGGACACACCTTACACATCTAGCCTTAGAGACATTTCACTTGCTGTTCCTTCTGGAATACTCTTTCACCTCATATCCACATGGTTAACTCCTTTACTTTCTTTACATCTTTACTCAGATGTTAACCATCATTTTTCTCTGGCTACCTTAACTACAGTTTCAACCCTTGTATTCCAAAACTTCTGTCCCCTTTTATTCTGTTTTCTTTAGCACCTATAACTAACATTATATTTTACTTAGTATTTGTTTATTGTCTTTGCCCAGTTTGTAAGCTCTGGAACAGCTAAGATTTTTGGTGTTCGTTCATTACTGTATCCCAAGTACCTGACAAATAGTAGGTACTCAAAAAATACCATTGAATGAATGAATGAATAAATACCATAGGCTGAAAAGTAATATATTTTGAAAATAAAATAATTAGAGGAAGCTAAGAAGTAATTGTGTTGAAATTAAATTCATTTAAAATAAGCAAATGTCTGCATTTAGCTAAGACCACTTGCTCAATGTCTGATGTATCTGTAACTAATTTTTCTTCCATCATAACCCTAAATTACATTGGCTAAAGTTGGTGTTTTAGAGTAATGTCTTTGTATATCCTGTGTACATAATATATAGTAAAAAAGAAAATAGAAAATTTCCTGTCTGGAGTGATTCACTGTAGGCCTACCATACATGAAATAGCCACATTGCTCTGAGAAATCCAGGATAAGTCTAGTTTTCTTTTTTAATTGTGGTAAAATACACATAACATAAAATTTACCATGTTAATCATTTTTAAATATACTTTGTGAAACAGATTTCTAGAACTTTTTCATCTTGAAATCTAAAAGTAGACCCATTAACAACACCTCTCCCTCCCTTGTCCTGGTAACTACGATTCTACTTTGTTTTTATCAATTTCTTAGCTCATGTAAGTAGAATCATAAAGATTCGTCTTTATGACTGGCTTATTTCACTTACCATAATGTTTCAAAGTTTACCCATGTAGCATGTAACAGGATTTCCTTTTTAAGGCTGAATAATATTTCACCATATGTATGTTTATTCATCCATTGATTGGTATTTGGGTTGCTTCTACCTCTTGGCTATTGTGAATAATTTCTGTAAACATGGGGGTGCAAATATAATTCTGGCTATTTTTAACTTAAAGTATTTTAATTTTTATTTATAATGTGTTTATGTGTCAAATGCTCTGCCTCTATTGGAAAAATTTCATTTCATGAATAATTATATAGTCTGAACCTGTGTGTCTTAATGTTTTTAGCTCCTAATGCTATACACATTTCAGAAGTTTGCACAGTAGTTTCAAATAGATAAAAGGAATGAAATAGATCATAAGCTCTGCTAAAGAAAAACTATGATTTGTAAATGTTTAGCTCAAAAGAAAGTAAAATGGTATTTGCTGTTTTCCAAATTCTTAACATCACTGTCACCACAAACTCATCTTTTTCTGACATACTTAATCCAAACAACCTTTGACCAAATGTCCACAATGCTGCTAAACGTGTTAAAACATAATCTTAGTATAGTATTAAACAAGTGTTATCTACAAAACTCTGATTAATCAAAACACACACAGTCATGTTCAATTGTTATATGAACATAATGTGTCTGAAGAGTCAATTTAACGATTCCTTTTGGTTGACTTCTTCTTCTGCACCTCTTTATGCTTCTTTTTTTTTCTCTTACCACCTTCTTTGAATCCTGCTGAGAAAATAGAGGGATTCTAGTTGCTGGTGACCCAAGGTATCTCTTGCTCATCACTATCCACAAAAGTATATTGAGTTACATGTTCGGGGCTGTAGGACTTTGGTGAGTAACTGTTGAATAACTTTCTTCCCCAACTGCATTCTTCTGCAAAGCCCTCTTCAACTGCCACACCATTTATAAGGAAGGACTTCAACTCACCATCATCGTCAACTTCTCTTTCTTGATCATTCTCAGTAATTCTCTGTGTATTTGTATTTCTGCTATTACCAATCTTACCTAAAGCTGTAACAGATATGTAGTTGCTCATCCCACTATCATCAAATGCCGGGGAGGAGGATGAATGAAGGCCCTCATGGCCCAGTGAACCATATGGTGTGTATACTGTATCATATGAAGAAAATCTTTCAAAAACCGGATATTTACTGGAGGTAGCAAAAAAGGATCTTGTACCTCTGCTTCCGTGGGAGCTTTTTGGACTCTTTAAAAGGTCCTCAAGTGAGTCTTCAAAGAAATGAAATGAAAATGGGTCCCTTTCACCAAAAGTTTCTCTAAAGACAATATCTGGCTTACGGAATGTGAAGCCATATTCAAAATCATCAAAATGAATTCTGCCTCTACCATTTAATCCTTCTTGGCCATATTTATCATAAATGTCCCGTTTTTCATTATTTGATAATACCTCATATACTTCAGCTACTTTGAATTTTCTCTGAGCTGCTGCTTTATTTTCTGGATTTTTATCAGGGTGCCATTTAAGTGCCACTTTATGATAAGTCTTTTTAATATCCTCAGGTGAAGCATATCTCTGCACTCCTAGAACTTCATAGTAATCCACCATGTTTTAACAGATTGTTGAAAAGGGGTTTTCTGGGTCTGAGTAGGGAGAACCATAGTTTCCTCTCAGCTCAAGCTCTCCTGGCGGTGGTGGTAGAGGCAGTAACCACAAATAGGCACATTTTTACATTGAAGACAATGTTAGACACTGCTAGGAGACATTAGGACACTGATTATCTGGCAAGCAGAGTTATAAGCTTATGTCAGAGAGGTTTGCATGATGGTGTCATTCTGGGGTTGGGGTAGGGACTAGACCTTCCAAATAGAGCTAGTCTAGAGTCATACCAGATCATCCTCTGGACTATTTCTCCTATATTCTCCTGGAAGCCTCAAACAATGCCTCATAAACTAGTGGGACCTGTTGTTGATGTCCACAGCATGCCCCTTGCATAATATTACCTCTAGGCTACTGAGCCTTAATAACTTATTTCCCAGTTCTGTGTTTCATTTTGAAAAATGAAGAAATCATGAACTACCTGGAAAAGTATTCAAGTAGATGACATTTTTGTTTATTTCAGACAAGAGGCAATTCAATAGGAAATACAACTCAATTACAGTGTAATAAGGACTGATGGGGAAAGCCCTGGATGCTAAGCAATCATGGGAGACACCTAGCCCAGACTTGGGGTGTTTTAGGGAAGGCTTCCTGAAGTAGAATACACAAGCTTTCTGCATGCCACTATTGAATGATTTGAGATGACAGTGTCTACCGACTTCAAAGTTTACTACTTTAAAACATGTAGTTAAAGATTTTGAAAATTGTACACTTACGTATTCAGTATATAATTATTGAATGCCTACTTTGTGCGAGACACAGTTTTAACCACAGATGTTAATAGTATTAAACAAGAAATTCTGATTTTCATGGTTCACATTATAATGGAATATAAATAAAAAAGAAAACAAATAAAATAATGTGATATGTGCTCCCCCTCAAAAAAAAAAAAACAAAAAACTGTAGTGTGATTGGGGCAGAGAGCTACTTCAGATTGGTTTTCAATTCTCTACAGTATACCTGTATGTATGAATGGCATACACATGATGCCACTGAAAATAATATTGAACATTATTTGAGCACCATCTTTAAGTCAAATACTATAACAAGTGACTTACAGTTTCTCATGTAATTGTTAATAGCATTCCAAGAAAATAAATATTTTGTGGCCATAAGAAACCTGAGGTTCTTAAAGGTAAATTTGTCTAAGGCTACCTAGCTTATTAGTGAAAAATCTGATACTTGAACTTGAATGTATCTGATTCTAAATTCTATATTGCATTTCCTGGACCAGGATTTAAGAGTTCAGGTTTTAGACATTCTACAAATATATATTAAGAACCTGTAATACAGATAGGAATTAGAAAACAGAAAATTCCACTCTCGAGGAATTTATATAAGAAACACTGAAAAACTAACTTCAATAGAGTGTTAAGGTATAACAAGGATTTGCTTCTAATTATTCTTCCTCCCTTGATCTCTCACCCCTTCTAGCTGCTGTGCCATTTTCTCTGATCTCTTGACAGTTAAACTTCTCAAAATTATTGTCTCTGCTTGATGTTTCTCCTTTCTTCCATCCTATTTTGTTGGCACACTCCAATCTAGCTTCTAAGACTACTCAGTCTTAGATGTAATTGACATATATGTTTAAGGTGTACAATATAATTTGATATATGTATACACTGTAAAATGATTACCAAAAGAAGTTTAGTTATCATCCATTACTTCACAGTTACATTTTTTTTCTTGTGATAAGAACTTTTTTTTCAAGTAAACTCTGCCCAAAACGTGGGGCTTGAACTCACGACCCCGAGATCAAGAGTCTCGTGCTCTACTGATTGAGCCAGCCATGTACCCCATTTTTCTTGTGATGAGAACTTTTAAGATCTTTGTTTTTCAGCAATTTTCAAATATGCAATGAAGAATCGTTAGCTATGGTCACTATGTTGTACGTTACATCCCCCAGAACTTTATAACTGGAAGTTTGTACCTTTTGACCACCTTTACCCATTTTGGCTTCTATCTTTTTATATTCTACTAAAACTGTTCTTGTCCAGGTCTCCAGTGACTTCTATGTTGCCAAATCCAGTAGTTTTCCTTTTGGCCTCCTTGTATTTAGCAGCACTTGACATGGGTGAGCACTTCCCTCTATTAAGACACTTGTTTAACTTCCTAAATACCACATTCCTCTAGTTTCTTCCTTTCTCCTGTGCTTTTCCTTCTCACACTAAAATGTAACTAAACTTGATCTACACAGTCTTGGTAGGTAATATCCAGTCCCAAGGCTTTAGATACCACCGATGTGCTTATGAAATCTTAATTTATATATCTAGCCTGTTATTTTACCCCCTGAACTTCAGATTGACTGTACTCTTTTGGAATATCCAATAAGTATCTCAGTCTTTGCCATTTCATTTAATGGTGTAATCATTGAAAGCCAGTCGTTCAAGCCAAAAAACCTGAGACAAGCCAAAAAACCTGAGAATCATCTTAATTTCTTTCTTCTTTACTCTCTGCATCTAATCAAAAAGCAGCCTGGTTGCCTTTTGACCTTAAAAATATATCCCAATCTAATCAGTGGGAAATAAAATAATCCCTGCCTTCCAAAACTTTATAATAGACTGGCAAACTAATTAAGAATTATGTGCAGTGTCATAGGTATTAAAACAGAATTAAGCATGAGAGCATTGAGGAGGGGCATTTGCATCAGAATCCGCAAGGATGGGGAATTATAAGAGAAGGCATCCTAGAGTAAGTGATGTTTGAGCTCACAGAAACAGGCAAAGGCCATTTTAGACAAGAGAACTGTGTTTTCAAAGGTAAATACTGTTACAGTACAGACTAATTAGCTGGGGCTCTTAAAGTGTGGCTGCAATAATGTTTCTTTGAGGATTATTAGGCGGAGGAATGGATAGGAGCCAGATCATGAAGGGTGCTAAGCTAGGGTTTAAAGTGCATTCTGAAAGGTAGAAAATTCTAGGTATATAGTGTTTGTGTGAGAAGCTGGAAGGTTAAGGACAGATCCTGAATTTAAACCTGAGTTGGGTGACAATACCTTTGAGGACATTGAGGCAAAGGACTAGAGGGGTACTTTGGAAGTAGTATAGCTATAGAGGATGAATTAAAGAAGGACGAGATCCAAGAAAGGCACACCAGTTTGGAGATGTAGTAGTCCAGGTGAATTGAGGAGGGTCTGTACTAAGGAAATGGCCCTACTTTGAATCGAATTGGATTTTAGAAATAGGACTCAACATTACCAGTTTTGCTACCAACTAATTATGTGTCATTTGGGCAAAAAATCCTGTTTACTTAAATGTAGGTAAAAGTATTGTTCATTTACATCTTTTAGACTTAAGCTTACTGTGCTAGGAAGTGGACCAAAATAGAAGGATTGGGTTTTCTAGTATTATTTCATTCAAACAGAAAAAGAGAATTGGTTAACTTTTTATATTAAGTTATTTTACTGTCAAACAGTAGTGTAGACAATATAGTCCAATGGTTATGGGCTCTATAAATAGATTGTTCAAATCCTAGTTCTGTCTCAGTAATTCTTCATCTTGGGCAAGTTTCTTAACATTCCTGTGTATCTTTTTTTCTCATCTTTAAATGGGCAGTATTGTAGTAACATCTACCTCAAACATACATGCTACTATTTGTTTAAAGAAGGGGATACCAATAAATAGATGTGGTTTCAACAAAAAAAGTGGTAATAGTGGTTGTCTCAAGGAAGGGGTACAGGGTAACTTGGGGAAAGGTGTGGGAGGAAGGCTTTTCCCTGTAAGTTCTATATCTTTTGAACTTTGATCCATATGAACATGTTACCAGTTCAAAAATTAGTTAAAAATTTAGAATTGTACTTACTTCACACAGCTATAAAGATTAAATAAGTTAATACATGTAGAGTACTTAGAATACTTTCTGCAATATCATAAACAGTAAAATGTTAGCTGTTATGATCATTATTATCAGTGATGCTGGGATTGGGAAGTATTAAATACACTGTGCCTCTACTATTTGTTGTAATAAGGAAAAATGGAGCTTTATGCTATATTCTGTGAGCTTTGATTAGGACAAGAGTTTGCTGGGGTGCCTGGTTGGCTCAGTCGGTTAAGCGTCTGCCTTCGGCTCAGTTTATGATCCCAGGGCCCTGAAATTGAGACCGGCGTCTGGTTCCCTGCTCCGCAGGGGAGTCTGCTTCTCCCTCTTTCTCTGCCCCTCCCCCTGCTGGTGTGTGAGCTCCCTGTCTCTCTCTCTCTCAAATAAATAAAATCTTTTAAAAAAAAGTTTGCTTACAGGTGAAGAAAACTCAGGTAGTTCTAAACTCCTAACTGTATTCCTTTTCTTCATAACACTCCATCCCAGTCACTCCACCAGCACAGTCTTGTACATGGACAACCCAACCCATTATCATCTCCTCCTTGTGCCTTCTGTACTTTCAAGAAACAGAAATATCAAGGATCAAATAACTAAAAACCAAAGTGGGCCAAAAGCTACTATGTGTTGGGGAAGGTCATTTCTGCAGGTGTTTGCAAGTAATACTGTAGGGAATCTGATGTTTGGTTGAGGCAGGGGTTGTTCTCAGGATCCCATTATGCTCTTAAAAATTACTGAGCATCCTCACATCCCTCCTCCTCCTGAACTAGAGCTTCTCTCAGTACGGAGATAGCATTTTAGTGCAGTGTTTTCCAATGGCAAGTTGTAATCTTAGTAGGTCATGGTATTAGTTTCCTGAGGCTGCCATAACAAATCACCACAAACATGGTGGCTTAAAATAATAGAATTCTCTCACAGCTCTGGAGGCCAGAGGTCTGAAATCAAGTGTCAGTAGGGCTGTCTTCCTTCCAAAGGCTCTAGGAAAGAATCTGCTCTTTACCTTTGCAGCTTCTGGTGGCTGTAGGTGTTCTTTGGCTTGTGGCCACATCACTCTAATCTCTGCCTCCATGGTCCCATTACTTCCTCCTCTTCTGTTTTATCGTCTGTCTGAAATCTCTCTCTGCATTTCTCTTATAAGAGCACTTGTCATTGAATTGAGGACCTACCCAGGTGATAAAGAAGGGTCTCCTCATTTCAAGATCCTTAATTACATCTGCAAAGACACCTTTTCCAAGTAAATTAACAGGTTCTGGGGATTAAGACACGGACATATCTTTTGGGGGCCACCATTCAAGAAATTGCAGTAATAAAATCATTGTAGTGTACTGAGAAACTTTTTAATGGAATAGGGCAGACAAATATCAGTCATAGAAAGAATAATATTTAGTGAAATTTTTCTTAAAGATTTTATGTATTTATTTGAGAGAGAGAGAGTACGGGGAGCAGCAGAGGGAGAGGGACAAATCGACTCCACGCCAAACATGGGGCTCAATGCAGGGCTCCATCCCATGACCCCAAGATCACGACCTGAGCTGAAATCGAGTCAGACACTCAGCTGACTGAGCCACCCAGGCGCCCCTAGTGAAATTTTTATATGTATCATATTTATGTCTCTGTATACTAGGTTACCGTGTAAAATATATTCTTACTGTGGATCTTGGTTTTAAAAGGTTGAAATCCACTATCTACTATAACTGCATTATTTCACAGGTAAAAAAATAGCGTAAAGGAATTATGTAACATGTCAAGATCACATAGATCATAGAATTGGCACTTTTTTCTACTATACCATTGCTAGCTTTAACTCTGTCTTAGATTGCCTTTCAGAATGCATACTTATTTCCTTCATTTGTCTCTAAACTCATCTTTTTTACCTCTTATTATGAAAATATCAAACATATAAGTAGATGGAGTAGTATATAATGGACTCCCATGTACCCATCACCTAGCTTCAACAGTTGCCAACTCATGGCCAGTCTTCTTTCATCCAAAACCCCTTTCATCCTCTCCCCAACCCACCCCACTCCTGTGTTATTTTGAGACAAATCCCAGATTGTATCACTTCATCAGTAAATATTTCAGTTTATATCTCTAAAAGGTAAGGTTCTTCCTTTTTAACATAACCACAGGGGTGCCTCGATGGCTCAGTCAGTTAAGCATCTGCCTTTGGCTCAGGTCGTGATCCTGGGGTCCTGGGATCAAGCCCCACATGGGGGTGCTGTTCTGTTCAGTGGGGAGCCTGTTTCTCCCTCTCTGCTGCTCCCCCTGCTTGTACGCCACCCCACAAATAATTTTTAAAAATAACATAACCACAACACTATTATCACACCTTAAAGAAGTAAACATTACTTCCCAAATACCATCAAATATGCAATTATTCAAATTTCCAATTTTTTCATAAATATAATAAACAGCATGAGTGGATACTTGTTTTACAATTTGTTGCTTGAATCAGGATCCATATAAGGTTCACATAATTATAATTGATAATAATTTTTAAGATTTTTTTTTTTTAACCTACAGATTCCTCTTTCCATCTCTTACCAGCCCTACCTGCCATAAAATTTATGTGGAAGAAACAGAGTTGTTTGTCCTGTAGTGTTCCCACGTTAGGACTTTGTTGATTGTGTTCCTATGTTGTCCTCTAGCTAGTTCCTCCGTCCTCTGTATTTCTGTAAATCACTTGCCTCATCTTTGTTAAGCTTTCAATATATATAGACTGGGCATATTCCCTAATATGTATTCTGTACATTTTCTAAAGCTAGATTCCAGGAAATACTTGTTTTTCCTTTTCTCATTTTTCACTGTTCTTAACTATTTTCATACTGCCCAGAAACCTTTACCATTTTGTCTTTCTAATCATCCAAGAAGCTATAATTTTTTTCAGTAATCCTCTGTAAATTTAATTCAGAGTTAACATTTAAGACTCCTCACTCACCAGATGTATACACCTCATTCATACTGCATAGTCCCTACAAAAACCTTTAACTTGATCCAGACATCACATCCTCCTGTTGTAGTGATTGTACGTTCACGAGGAGATTGTATAGTAGTGACTGTGTTGTTGGGATCAGCAGAGAACGCCTACTGAGCAACAGGGTGAAGGGATAAGAGCAAAGATTTTGGAGTTTAATAAACCTAGGTTTGGGGGGGCCTGGGTGGCTCAGTCACTTAAGCGTCTGCCTTCAGCTCAGGTCATGTTCCCCGGTCCTGGGATCAAGCCCGGCCTAGGGCTCCCTGCTCAGTGGGGAGTCTGCTTCTCCCTCTGCCCCTCCCACTGCTGGTGCACGCTTTGTCCCTCTCTCAAATAAATAAAGTCTAAAATAACAACAACCAAAAAAACCCTAGGTTTGAACTCCAGCTTCCCCAGTAATGTGTAACATGGCACAAATTCTTTGAATCCAGTTCCTTATTTGTAAAAAAGCCATGATGATGGCAGTTAAAATCCTAATTCCGTAATTTGGTATACATATAAAGCCTTTCCCAGTCTTCTAATCTTTTCATCTTCCTCCAGCAACACTGACCTGAAACTCTTTTCCCTGCTACACACACACACACACACACACAGTGCCTTCTATGCCTTCCCTTTCTTAATCTCATTCATAACACCTTCCAGACCCATTTCTCTTTCAATTGACTGATTTTTTAAAAAAGATTTTATCTTTAAGTAATCTCTACACCCAACGTGGGGCTCTTAACTTACAACCCGGAGATCAAGTTGCATGCTCTCCCAACTGAGCCAGCCAGATGCCCTTCACTTAAGTAATTCTTATTCAGGGTAGGCATCCCCTGCTTCTACAGTCCCACGCCAGCACCTTTTGTGTGCTTCTCTGTGTTCCCCAGAGCACTGTGTGCCTATCTTTGTCTTTGTACCCATCCCGCAACATTGTATTAGTCTCTGCCCTCAAAAAAACCTTGTGAATGAATCCACTCTGGTGTTCACCATGTCGTGTTATAATGTCATTTTGTTTTACCTCCAGTAGACTGTATATTCTTTGAAGACCACAGCAAATAGTCCTCCTGCTCATGTCTTTTTCTAGCATGTGTTCCAGTCACATGCTTAAATCTTGTTGAATGAATGCTAATAATAGTGTTTGTTGTATACCATGATTAAGCATTTTTCAGACATGATTTAATCTAGCTCTAACATTTCCAAAGTTAAATGAGATAGCATGTGCATATTTTCTCATACTTCACATATTCTCAATAAGAATGTTAATTCTCTTTTTCTGAATTTTATTTTTTATTTTTATTTTTTTAAAGATTTTACTTATTTATTTGACAGAGAGAGAGACAGCAAGAGAGGAAACACAAGCAGGGGGAGCGGGAGAGGGAGAAGCAGGCTTCCCGCTGAGCAGGGAGCCCGATGCAGGGCTCAATCCCAGGACTCTGGGACCATGACCTGAGCCGAAGGCGGATGCTTAACAACTGAGCCACCCAGGTGTCCCTCTTTTTCTGAATTTTAGGACACAGCTTCACACTACCTCTGTGAAATACCCTTATCCCTTCCTTGCTGCTGTTTGTTGCCTTCCTTCTGTTCCCATAGCTCCTTATTCATACCATAGTCATACTCTATGTGTATGTACCTCTATTATGCTGCAGTAGACTGAGGTTGCTAAGAGTAAAAATTATCTCATTTTTGTATTCCTAGGGCCCAACACAGGCCCTGACTGGCACAGAGGAAGGGCAATAAAAATATTGAAGGAGATCCTAACTTGCATTTTTCTAAAGCATCCATCTGCTGGAGATAGATCAATGTATACATACTGTGAGGATTTTCTGCATTATTGTTCCATTTCACTTTATTTTTCCTTCAGGATGCTTGTCATGTTCTCAGCGAAGCTACTCCCTCCAGCCCATCCCAGAGAGGAGAATTCCAAACCGGTACTTAGGCCAGCCCAGCCCCTTTACACACCCACACCTCCTCAGACCAGGTAAGCCCTTTTAACTATAATAACTGTCTCTCTCTTTAGATGCTTTACTTAGAACTATGCTATCCAATAGAATTTTTTTGATGATGTAAGTGTTCTAGATCTGTGCTGCCCAATACAGTAGCCACCAGCCACAAGTGGTTATTGCATACTTATAATGTGCTAGTACAACTGAAGAATTTAATGTTTTATTTTATTTTATTTTTTAGCTAACTAAATTTTAAACTTAAAAAGGTACATGTGGCTAATGGTACTGTGTCGATGGCACTATCTAGAGCAATAAATACAATAAGTCTTGCAATTCAGAATTATCAATGAAAAGTATGTATTTCAGGATATTTTAAAAGAAAAGTTACATTACTTTCTAAGACATAGTTGCTAGGTCAGTCAAACGATTGATTCCCTGTAAACTGCTATGTTAAAGACACTTTAGGAAACATGTTTTTCTTGGGGCACCCAGCTGGCTCACTCAGTGGAGCATTAGACTCATGATGTCAGGGTTGTGGGTTCAAGCCCTGTGTTGGGCATGGAGCCTACTCAAAAAAAAAGAAAACATGTTTTTCTTGAGAGTACTAAATGCTCACTTCATTTAACAAAAATATTGCTAAGTAGATTACATTAGATTTCCAGATTTGATTTTCACAGCTTTGAGAGGTGATAACAATGATAAAAAGGCAGTTAAGGGGTGAACTGTGGTAAATGAATACCATTCCAAAGAGGTAGGTAGGGCAAAACCAAATGCTTTGTAGAAAAAGCAGTCAGATTTTCAAGGGAAATTAATTGTTGCTTCTGCCAAGGGAAGTTAAATCTGTATTTACTATGTAAGTATATAGACTAATAATCTAAATTGCCTTTAGAAATATGTTACTCTTTCACTATCTCCACTCAGTGAATGATACCAGTGTGTCTCTCAGTGAGGGCTTCCTTTTGCTGATTCTTCATCAGACTGGAATTCCTGCTGGGAAATCGGCTGAGATTCAGGAAATGCAGCTCACCACTGAAATACACAAGAAATCAGAGTTTTTCAAAGCTGTAAGGTAAGCTTATTAGCATTCCAGTTAGTATTAATTTAAGTATTTCCCTAACCTATCAACCTACCTATAGCCTCATTTAAAAAAAAAAAAGTTGAATTGACATTGAGTTTTACCAGCTTTGAAAATTACTGATTTCTCGTGGTGAGATATTTTTACATGGTGAGCTGCATTTTCTAGGCCTTGAAACTAGTAATCATATTGTCGAGGTGATGGCCTCTATTTAAACTGTTCTCTGTGTGTATTACGTGCATAACTGTATAAAAAATGCTTGTAAACAAATGATACATATTCATAAATGTATTATGTTCATATCAGCTGTGGGGGGGGAAGAGATGTCTGTCTTAATTTTTACTCTTCTGGACATAGGGTTTTAGACATTGGGGTAAGAGGGGTTAGAAGTAGATGGAATTTTTTTTTTACTTTAAATTTTATTGTTATGTTAATCACCATACATTACATCATTAGTTTTTGATGTAGTGTTCCATGATTCATTGTTTGTTTGTGCATAACACCCAGTGCTCCACACAGAACGTGCCCTCTTTAATACCCATCACCGGGCTAACCCATCCTCCCACCCCCTTCCCCTCTAGGACCCTCAGTTTGTTTTTCAGAGTCCATCTCTCATGGTTTGTCTCCCCCTCCGATTAACTCCCCTTCATTCTTCCCCTCCTGCTATCTTCTTCTTTTTTTTTTCTTAACATATATTGCATTACTTGTTTCAGAGGTACAGATCTGTGATTCAGCAGTCTTGCACAATTCACAGCACTCACCATAGCACGTACCCTCCCCAATGTCTATCACCCAGCCACCCCGTCCCTCCCACCCCCCACCACTCCAGCAACTCTCAGTTTGTTTCCTGAGATTAAGAATTCCTCATATCAGTGAGGAGGGTAAAGAAAAAAAAAATGTCTTTCTCTGATTGACTTATTTCACCAGAAGTAGATGGAATTTTAAAACAGAATCGTCAGTGTTAAAGAAAGCAGGTATACAGTTTTTGCCTTATGTAAGTATCCAAAGTATTAATCAATTGTCTTTCTCTAGGTAGACATGGAAGTGTTAAAATGATTATGGAGTGGAGAAAGAGTAAATTATTGAGAAAAAATAAAAGGCATGTAATATTTTTTTAAAGGTTTCCTTCACAGAGGCAGTCAGTCGGTTAGTTTGGAATATGAAATTATATCATCTGTTACTTGGTTTTCTTCAAAAAGTTTCATGTTTGGCATAGCTGTTTTCCCAGTACTTGGAAGTACTTAAAACTTTTGGGAAATACCTCAATCCTTTCTCTAATTATTACACAAGGTCCATATGTATTAAAGAAATACTAGAGAATACAGGTAAAAATATTTTTTAAAAAAATTACTCATAATTCCACTGCTCATGGAAAATCACTGTTGAGATTTTGGTATATGTATCTTTCTAGACTTATTTTTTATATAGAAGTATGTATGTCTGTGTGTGTGTGTATACACATGTGTATACTTTGTATACCAATCAGTTATTTCCTAAAAATAAATTCTTAGAAATGAAATTACTGGGGTTCAGCTCTTTCTGAATTCTGGGGAGCTATTTCCTCTCGATTTCTCCTGGCCATATCCATCCAAGTTTCCTGAAGCAAGAGTAACCTGGAAAATACTCAGCAGAATGGCTTAGAGATAAAGGAATTCTAACCGTGCTACTACTGCTTGAGATGGAAATAAAAAATCAAACTGACTCCCCCCAAGGTCTCCTAGAGATTTCTAAAACTTATTTCCTTAAAGTGTGTATGTATGTATTTATTTTAAAGTAATCTCTAGGCCCAACATGGGGCTTGAACTCACAACCCCAAAATCAAGGTCACATGCTGTACTGCCTGAGCCAGCAAGGCACCCCCCATTTCTTCTTTTTTAACATTGCCATACCGGTGCTAAGGACTGTATTTGTAGAGACAGAAAATGTCAGTTCATCCTCCTTGATCACTGATATGCCTGCCACTTACCCCCCCAGCAGGAAAAAGTGATTCCATGCAGGAAGGCAAGTGGCATTCTGAGCTATATAGTGTGAATCTACTTTTCTTTTTTTAAAGATTTTATTTATTTATCTGATAGAGAGAGATAGGGAGAGCAGGAACACAAGCAGGGGGAGTGGGAGAGAGAGAAACAGGCTTTCCACCAAGCAAGGAGCCCGATGTGGGGCTTGATCCCAGGACCCTGGGATCACGACCCAAGCCGAAGGCAGACGCTTAACAACTGAAACACCCAGGTGCCCCATGAATCTACTTTTTATAATATCTGTGCAGATGGATACTTACATAGTTCCCGGACATTGCCACAGGAGTAATGCTGTCATTAACAGAACAGCAAGGTGTTCAACTCACATAAACACTGCAACTTATCAGAGAATAGGAAGAACTACTGCCTAATGAAGCATTATTTCCAAGAACCTATATTTCTAACAGTGTTACATTCCTGGACACAATTAATTTTGGAATGTGTGATATAGTTTATAGCGCTTTAAGAAAGAGAGTTGGGCTTGTCAGAATGACTTGTCCAACATACCCAGAACCACTTGTTTTTCTTTCAACTACAATATTAAAGAGATTCATTGGGAAGTATTCAGATTATAGCTGTGTGGCCCTACAATATGAGGGAATGCTTTTACCATTTAGCTGTTTGTCCCTTATCATCAAATATAATGGCTGAGGCTCTACAGTTACTGTCAAGTATAATATTTAAAATGATGAAAAGGTTGGTTCTAGAGTGGGTGCTAGATAATAATTCCTGAATCTTCTTCCCTTAGAAGTGTCAAAACCGGGCACCTGGGTGGCTCAGTTGGTTAAGTGACTGCCTTCAGCTCAGGTCATGATCCTGGAGTCCTGGGATCGAGTCCCACATTGGGCTCCCTGCTCAGCAGGGAGTCTGCTTCTCCCTCTGACCCTCTTCCCTCTCGTGCTTTCTATCTCTCATTCTCTCTCTCTCAAATAAATAAATAAAATCTTAAAAAAAAGAAGTGTCAAAACCAATTAGGTCTCCATCTTTCAGTCATAGTTTAGTTGTAGTTCTGCCTTGAGCAAGGGGTGTATTTTTTTTTTTAAGTTTTGTTAAAATGGTTGACTTCAGTATCTAAAAGATCAAGATTTATTTTGGTGGGGTAAGATTTTTATACTATATAAAAGATTAAAATATATGTCCAAGAAATGACAGAAATTCCAGGTGGTCTGAATCTGCCTAGACTGCTGGGTGAGCTTTTTAAAAATATACATACATGCCATGATCCTATAGACTTACTGAATCAGAATCTCAAGGGAAGGGCTTAGGCCATATGTTTTGAAGAGCTCCCTAGGTGTTTCTGATGCACACCACTTGCCTAATGGGTACTCATTCATGTGGGTGCATGAGATGCCTAAAACCAGATCTTTGGCCACAGGTCACATTTTGAAGCAGAGTGTGCCTTCCCCACACCTCTCTTACATCCTTATCCCCAAACACTCAGTTCTTAAACTCATTCATAGCTTTATCATCACCACCATCACAGAGTTTATTGAATGATGACTTTACATTTATGTAGCCGTTTCAAAACACTTTTTATAGATTACACCTGATGAGCAGAATAGTAGTATAAAAATGTTTTATATTCTAGAGGGGCACCTG
Source organism: Callorhinus ursinus (assembly GCF_003265705.2). Classification (NCBI taxonomy): domain Eukaryota; kingdom Metazoa; phylum Chordata; class Mammalia; order Carnivora; family Otariidae; genus Callorhinus; species Callorhinus ursinus. The sequence continues at coordinate 7,606,999 of NW_027397110.1, read as the reverse complement.
GGTGGCTCAGTTGGTTAAGCGTCTGCTTTCAGCTCAGGTCATGATCCCAGTGTCCTGGGATTGAGCCCCACATTGGGCTCCCTGTAAGGTGTGGAGTCTGCTTCTCTGTCTGCCTCTGCCCCTACCCCTGCTCGTGTTCCCTCGCTCTCTCTTTTTCTTTCTCAAATAAATAAAATCTTAAAAAAAAAAGTTTTGGGACGCCTGGGTGACTGAGTTGGTTAAGCCTCTGCCTTCATCTCAGGTCATGATCCTCGGGTCCTGGGATGGAGCCCTGCATCGAGGTCCCTGCTCTGCAGGGAGTTTGCTTCTCCCTCTGCCTGCTGCTCCCCCTGCTTGTGTTCTTGATCTTTCTCTCTCTCTCAAGTAAATAAATAAAATCTTAAAAAAAAGTTTTGCATTCTAGGGATTTTAAATTTAAGTTCAGGGTCTAATTTTTTTAATAGATATTTCACCATGAAGTCTACCTGTGTTGTTGTTTTTTTTAAAGATTTATTTATTTGAGAGAGAATGCACACGTATGAGCTGGGGGAGAGGGGCAGAGGGAGAGAATCTTCAAGCTTACTCCCCACTGAGCGCAAAGCCCAAGGGGGACGGGTGCTCGATCTCACAACCCATGAGATCATGACCTGAGCTGAAACCAAGAGTCAGAGGTTTAATTGACTGAGCCACCCAGGCGCCCCTACCTCTTTTTGAATAAAGTAATATATTTTCTTTTCTCACTTCCTTTGTATCTATGGAATTTTTTAAATGACCACATTATTTGTATTGATTGTGCATTTTCCTCTTGTCTTCATTTTCTGAAATAGATTTTAATGCAGAATAAAGACTGGAGTGGTTACATATATAAATTTACAGGTGACTAAACCTATATATTTAGCCTATATGTATGGTGTTTGTTGATTACTCATTTCAAGTTACCATTATACTGATAATTAGCTTATAGAAATTCCATAAACTGCCATCTAGTGCAGAATTATGGAGTATTTCTTTCTTTTTTAATGCTGGGAGAAAAAATTGGAGATAATTTTCCTGTGGTTTAAATACTGATACATTAGAAATAAATGACTTTTCTATTTCTCTTTAACCTTTGTGCATATTTCTCATTCATATTGAGCAAAATCTCTGAAGTAAAGATCAGCAAGAATCTGCTCTAGACAAGAATCAGGAATCTTATAAAGAACTGAATAATAAAAAGCTTCTGAATCACATGAGACTCCTTCTTATTGTGGGAGAAAGCCAAAGACTTTCAGGGTTTCTGTGTAAATATTACTTTGATAGGGATAGTAAAGTTTACTCTTTCAATGTCCTCCCTGGCTTTGGATTACCAGAAGGACATCTTTAAGTATTAAGATTTTATTTATTTATTTGACAGAGAGAGACACAGCGAGAGAGGGAATGTAAGCAGGGGGAGTGGGAGAGGGAGAAACAGGCTTCCTGCGGAGCAGGGAGCCTGATGCCGGGGCTTGATCCGGGGACCCTGGAATCTTGACCTGAGCCAAAGGCAGATGCTTAATGACTGAGCCACCCAGGGCACCCCTTTAAGTGTAATTCTTTATGGTGGTAATAATTCTATCTACTATTTATATATAGTGCTTACTGTTCTAAGTATTTTAACTTATTTAATCCTCCTGACAACTTTGAGAAGTAATTGCTATTACTATCTCCATTTGACAGATGAGAAAACTGAATCATAAAGCAGTTTGGTAGCTCTCCCCAAGTCACTCAGTAAGTTGTTGAGCCAGGATTCCAACTCAACGGAAGTCTGACTGTGAGTCCATACTTAACCACAAAACAATACAAAACACTTGTGCCAAAGAATACTGTCTGGAACTTCTGAAAAGTCTATTTTTGTCATAGGTTTTTAATAAGAAGAAATTCACCTGAGGGAAGTCTTAGTGTAAAAGGTATTTCAAGTTTAGAGAGTAGTATACTTTTTTAAATGTCATGAAATTTACATATCATGAATTGCACGGATCTTAAATGTACACATCATGAATTGGCAATTCAGTAAGTTTTGACAAAGGTAGATGCCAATATAACCCACACACCTCAGTCAAGATATAGAACATTTTCATCACCCCAGAAAGTCTTCTCCCCTCCAGTCAGTAACCCCTCTCCATCCTTAACCATTGCTTCAGTTTCTATCAACATGGATTGTTTTGTCTCTTCTCGGAATCATACAGTATGTACCCTTTCTGTCAGGCTTGTTTTGCTCAATATATGCAAATAAAATCTATTTAGAGTATTTCTTTAATTGTTTATTTGGTCATTTCATTTTTTTCAGAGAGGTCTGTGTTTTACTTTATAAAGGAAACATTTAACTTTTTTTTACCCCCATTCTCCAGCTACATAGTAATAGATCAGTTTATAAACTACTTTCTTGTAGACAATAAAAACTACCTAATATTAAACAATTGATTTTTAAGAACGCTGGTTCAAAATCAGACCATATTAAAATCCTAATCTAGTTATTTTTGGGAAATAATTAAAATACATACCTGGATTGTAGCAAAGACTTGCATCTTTCCGTCCATTTTCAGTCTTTGTAAAACTTTCCTCTTGGGTTTTCTGCTTGGCTGATTAAATATGAAGAACATTTTTCTTACTCTCTTAAGAAGAGCAATCCCGAATGTCCTAAAAGAGCTCTTCCTCTTAGCTGTAGAGTCTCAGAATTGATTGTGAGACTTTGCTATTTGCAGAGTCCAGATTGTGACATGTAGGCATTTGATTGGTAAAGAAGCTTGTTAGAATAGCCCCTCTATCCTTAACTGATTCCACATGATAAAATACTAACTTTGTTCCTTACTACATTACAATGTGACAAAGTTACCAGAATGTCTATTCAGATACAGTTTTATCGGAAGAAATTCAGGCCATTTTGACCATTACAATGGTTAGTTTTATGATCAAAGGCTATAACAACTGCCAGGTTTACCTCTAGGGTTAAAGTTCATTACTTTATCACACCTTTTTTATTTCCTCCTTCAAATGATAAGAAAAGATGTCTTTTTTCCCTTGGATAATTTTTTGTCATGACCAAAGAGTTCTTTGTTACTTTGAGATTTCAGAAGTTTGGAAGCATTTAGTTAATGGATCACTCTATAGCGTTGATGATTCATAAGCTTAGGAAAAGGTAGCCAGTGTTTTAGATGTTTCTCATGTAGTCATTTGTATGAAATTGGATTGAAGAGGGAGAGGAGTATCTTGAAGGGAGTAAAAGTTTTCCAGTGCTGTTTTTTTGATTTCCAAATAATTGTATCTTTTTTCAGAAGTTTGTTTCCAATATATCTCTGTATATGCTTTGTTATTAATGAGAACAGGAGAGAACACATATATTAAGGTCATTAAAATTGTGAATTTTCTTATTTCCCAAAATTAAAAAAAAAACACAGAATGAACTGATTTCTAATTTAACTTTATTACATGGACTATAGCTATGAGGAAACCAAAGCAAAGCACAGGAAAGGGAGAAAAGAGAAGACAAAAAGGAAAGGTTGGATGATCCACCAGTTACAGCCAGCTTCTGCTTTTATAAGAGGGTATTTACTGCTTGGTACATTGGGAAATTTCCAGTGTTGGTTAACAGTGGTAGACTTAACATGAATAATTATCAGAGAGATAAATAGTTAAGCTTTTCTGGGCTCTGGTACAAAGTTCGGTATTCTGCCCAAGAACCCTAGAGGACTCTTAGCCAGTTCAATTCGGTGGGCGGGGGGCGGAATGCAATGTGAGCTCTTCCAGGACTGACTCTGTTGGCTTATTTACCTTTTATTTCTTACCAACTTCATCAATAAAAATGTAGATTTTTTTCTCTTATACATAAATAAAAGTTATTTTATTAATGAAATGCAAACTATAGAGTTTGCTGGAGAGATAAACTATACATAGGTAAAACAACTGGACTCTTCCAAGGCAATCATAAACAGCTGAGTTTCATGTACTGAACATGAGTACTAAGAAAATTCAGAGGTCTTTGACCCAGCAATGTCTGTCCTGGGACCATCCCATAGAAAGCACCAGTACATAAGGCATAAAGGTACCAGGATAAGTACAAGGATGTTTATTATTACAGCAAAAAGCTGAAAACAATATACATGCCCACCAGTATAGAAATGGACCAGTAAGTTATGATACATCACCCCAAGAAATATATGGAGACATCAAGCGGAATGAATTGAAGCTATGCAAGATGACTTGGTGGGAGGGATTTCTATAAGGTGTCACTGCGATAGAAAAGCAAGATACAGAAGAATGTGTAGTATCCCCTGTTTGTAAAACACTTTTTGTGGCCAAAAAAAACCCCTAAATGCAAGTATATGAGTATTGAGAAAAATAGGAAAGGATACATGCTAGATTACCAGTGTGGGTGAGGTGTTTGTGTGGGTAGAAGGAGGGAAGGGAAGTGACGAATCAAACAGCAAAGGAAAAGGGGGAAAATATTTATTGAAAGAGTTCAGTATGATGTGATTACCTTTGTACACAACTATAGGATGTATGTATAAGAAAATGAAACCATTAACTTAAAAAAAATAAGAGGGACAAATCAACATGACCTGGGCCCATCAGGAGAGCCTTTTGAATAAGAGGAGTCTAAAAACAAACATGCATTGAGCCTGAAATCTTGGGAATGGAACTGCTGTGGAGGGAGAAGAGATTTTGGAAAAGGGACACATTGTAAGCAAGGTAATAGGGAAAGAACAGATTGGACCCATGTAAGACATAAGAAGGAATTAATTTCAGAATACTTGGAGAAATGATAAAAAAAAATAAGTTGGCCAGATCACTGAAGACCATATATTATGTGATGTCATTATGTGAAATCTCTACAATAGACAAATCCATAGACACAGAAAATAGATTAGTGGTTGCCATGGGCTTGGGCAGATTGGGAGGAAATGGGCAGGGGTTTATTTTGGGAGTGATGAAATACTCTAAAGTTGGTTTTTGTAATGTTTGTACAATTCTGTGACTGTACCAAAAACCATTAAGTTGTACATTTAAGTGAGTGGATTGTATGCTATGTAGATAATATCTCAAGCTGTTCTTTAAAAGTTGACCAGATAAATTGGAATCACCTGGTAGAGAGCATTAAAATCTACTTAAGAGTTTGAATTTGATCTAATGGACAACAAAGAACCATTGTAGGTTATGAGTATGACATGGACTGCCCATGATGTCTCTCTTTATTTGGGATTTTAATTTTGAGAGTATATACTCATTGAAACAAAATTCAAGTAATATTAAAAAGATGTTAGAAAGGGACACCTGGGTGGTTCAGTCAGTTAAGTGACCGACTTCTTGATTTCAGCTCAGGTCATGATTTCAGGGTTGTGAAATCGAGCTCCATGTTGAGCTCTGCACTGGGCGTTGTGCCCGCTTAAGATTCTCTGTCTCCCTCTCCCTTTGCCCTCTGCCTCCCACTGGCACGTGTTCTCTCTAAATAAATAAAGCATGTTAAAAAGAAAATCTCAGTCTTAACTCAATCCCCATAGATTACCACTATAAAATTTGGGATTCGTTCCATTTTTAAAAAAGATTTTATTTATTTGAGAGAGAGAGAGAACGTGGACACACGAGCAGGGGGAGGGGCAAAGGGAGAGGGAGAAGCAGACTCCTCACTGAGCAAGGAACCCGATGCAAGGCTCGATCCCAGGACCCCAGGATCGTGACCTGAGCCAAAGGCAGACAGTTAACCAACTGAGCCACACAAGTGCCCCAGAAGTTGTTTTTTTTTTTTCCTAATTATTTTTTCGCTCTTTGTTTTTGTGTTTTGTTTTGTTTTAATAATTGGGATCATATCACCCATCTTGTACTGTAACTTTTTCATACAGCAGTATTTCATGGCTATCTTTCCATACTTGGATGTGGAGACTGGCTACTACAGGAAATAATAGTAATCCACATCACAAAGTCAATGTAAAGATTAAATGAGCTGATATCTATAAGTAATTAGAATAGTACCAGACACATAAGAAGCATTCAGTAAGCATTAGGTGGTGTTTTACTATTATTATTCCTCTGTGTAGGCTGAGGGATACAGCTTTCATGAGTGATTGTTTTAGTAGTTCTTTTATTTTGCAACCTAAAGTGAAAGCACACATAATTTCCAATACAGAAGGGAAACACTCACCCAGTCACCACTGGGCAAGGAACCAGGCAGTATGCTGGGTACTAATACTGAGAACTAATATGTAACACTTAATAACACAGGTTCCTAATAAGAGTTTTGTGAATGGGCTTAAGTGAATCAGACGGCTCTTGAAATATATGTCAGAAGTTTGTGTGTGCCTATGTGCAGTTTAATAAACAATGACTCTATAGCTTTTATTTTATTTTTTTTTAAGATTTATTTATTTGAGGGAGAGAGTGCATGTGCCCAAGCAAGGGGAGGGGCAGAGGGAGAGGGAGAGAAGCAGACTACCTGCTGAGCATGGAACCCCACCTAGGGCTCCATCTCACGACCCTGAGATCATGTCCTGAGCCAAAATCAAGAGTCAGAAGCTTAACCGACTGAGCCACCCAGGTGCCCCTGAATCCATAGCTTCTAAAGATTCTTTGGGGAGTCTTCATTCCTTAAGAACCACATGCTTTATCAAGGTTGCTTCTCATGACAGCCCCAAGAGGTAGATAATATTATTAGAGTTTTTGGAAAATACAAAGATGGTCCCACTTGGAAAATACAAAGATTTTCCCTCAGGGAGGGAACCCTCAGGGAGGTTATGTGTACCCAGCTCTACTGTTAATACAAAGTAGAGGGGCGCCTGGGTGGCTCAGTTGGTTAAGCGACTGCCTTCGGCTCAGGTCATGATCCTGGAGTCCCGGGATCGAGTCCCGCATCGGGCTCCCTGCTCAGCGGGGAGTCTGCTTCTCCCTCTGACCCTCTTCCCTCTCGTGCTCTCTATCTCTCATTCTCTCTCTCTCAAATAAATAAATAAAATCTTTAAAAAAAAATGCAAAGTAGAGAGTGAAAAGTCCTATTAGAAAGATATTATTATGCACTGGAAATTCAGAAGGAGAAATTTATTTTAGCTCTTGAAATTGGGGGACGTTCTTTGGCCCTAAACTCTATTATGTTAAAAACTATACATCATTTTACAAATATTTATCAAATGCCCACTACATTCCAGTTGTTATTCTAGGCTCTGGGAATATAACATTAAACAGACAAAAATCTATGTCCTCATGGAGCTTACATTCTTTCAGGAAAGTCATACACGGATAATGTCATCCTTCTCACCTTTTATATTGACACTTTAGGTCAACCTTAATTATATGCCTAACAATGCCTTCCACATAATAATGTTCAATAAAGATTTGATTGAATGAGTAAAAGAATGAAAGAGTTCTTATGGGGTCATGATTCCAGGTTTCCGGCAGGAACACATTTAACTATCATTTCTTCCAACCTTTTTGCAGTGGAATAGAAAATTTGAAACCTGGGTCATCTCCTTAATTCCCCGTGTGCTATGAGGAGATTTGGCATAAATTGAAGAAATGAACTTGGGTGTCTTCATCTAATAAGCTACCTTAAAAGTAGTTTGGCACTATGTAAATGCAAAGCATCACTGTTATTTGTCATTTCTAGGAGAGGTGACGCCAGGACTATCTCAAGTGGAATATGCACTTCGCAGGCACAAACTAATGTCTCTGATCCACAAGGAAACAGAAGGGCAGAGTGGGACAGACCAGACAGTGGTTCTGCTGTCCAACCCTACATACTACATGAGCAATGATATCCCCTATACCTTCCACCAAGACAACAATTTCCTGTACCTGTGTGGATTCCAAGAGCCGGATAGCATTCTGGTCCTTCAAAGCCTCCCTGGCAAGCAGTTACCAGCACATAAGGCCATGCTTTTTGTGCCTCGGAGAGACCCTAGTCGAGAACTTTGGGATGGCCCACGATCTGGCACTGATGGAGCAATAGCTTTAACGGGAGTGGATGAAGCCTATACACTGGAAGAATTTCAACATCTAATACCAAAATTGAAAGGTAACAAATGGGAGCAGAAGTCAAATCAAATCACAGGCCAGATTTTGGATTAAGACTTTCCTTGCCTATTTAGACAAAGTTCTTAATTTTCTAAAATGAATATTGTAGCGGCATTTCCTTGAGCACCATGAAAGGATCATAAATCTTTTCCACAAGACTTAAAGTACAGAATGAGCATAGGTCATTCTTCAAGATCACTGACCAGTCTATTGACCTCTGATCACTGCTTATTACTTCTGCCAAGTCTTCAGAAAGAAGCAGTATTCTCAAAGAATGATCAGTGCATCACCAGCATCAGAATAACCTGGTGACACATATTAGGATTACAAATACATAATAGATAATTGAAAATGTAAAATCTTAGGCCCCCGCTCCATACCTACTAGATCAGAATCTGACTTTAAAAAGGATTCTCAGGTGATTCATATAGTACACAGTTGAGTCCATTCCCCTCAAAAAGGTCGTTTTTCTCTACATTTATTCTGGTAAAATTATAATCACTCATAATGTTTTAGGATTCCTTTTCTGGAACTTTTCAGAACCTACACTACATTATAAACTATCTTTAGTGATTCTCGTAAATCTACAGCTCTGGGAAGCATTTTATTTTTTGAAGTGTCCAAAAGTCACTTAGTCGCCAAATTTGGTAAATAAAATAGCTGATCAAGTTGGAAAGTACTAGTTTTAGACAAAATATGGATGGTTGTAAAATTATAGTCTGATTTTCTTGTATGGTTTATAAATCATTTCTGAAGTCAGTTTCTAAAAGAAAATTCCAAAATTGTTTCCAGTGATCATGGAATTTATTGGACTTGTTTCCTGCAAAGACTCCTCGGAAAGAAAATACTCATTTGAATATGCAAGTTCTAATATGTTTGAATTGTTTTCATTGCTTTATGCAAGTTTTCTCTATTTTACAGAGGTAATTACTCAGCTAAATTAGTGGAACTTTTTTATATCTTCACAAAGTCAATCATTTTTTTTAGCTTTTTTATTTTTTTAATTAGTCTCTAGCTGTCCTATTCAACAGTGTAAATTTCATCAACCTAGTATTGTTAAATAAAGCCTTACACCAAATGTATTTCTCAAAAGTACTTCTCATTCACCATTCTTAATGTTAGTAGTTTACTAGATAAAAGCAGTAGGCAAAGGAAAAGATTTGTGAAATCATATTTATTTAAAAGTTTAAAAACCAAAAAAAGTTGGGCTATGATTTCATACACTAAGAACAGGTAGTAGAAGTGGTTTTACTGTTTTAAAAGTAGTTAAATTTCTATTAAAAATAAGATTAGCGTTTGACATGTAATATACACTTAAAACCATTTTTATTTTAAAATGAAAATATTTAGGAGATTGTATCACTGATATATAACCAATCAAAATTTGTAAGATTTTTCCCCTCTTCTGTCCCAAATACTTTGTATAAAACATACAACCTTCAGACTTCAGTTGTTGGGAATGCTGCTCTTAGGCCACATCAGGAAAAAGAAAGGGACGAATGGAGACGTGGTGTAAGTGGGACATTTTCATCATGGGCCTTCACATCTTACATCTCAGGCACATATAGTTCCTTGGGTCTCTAGAGTTCAAAGGAGAACGTGGTTGTCTAATGAGAATATATGGCAGATGGGTTAGCACACATTATCCACTAGAGTGTTTCCATAGCCATGAAGAATTGCTCCCAAATGAGATAAGGACCTCCTTTCACTAACACTGAGATTGGAAAGGAAGAGAATACTTTTAACCAGGAGGTCAAGATCTGAGTATTTTTTTCACTCCTCTTATGTTCAATTCAGCAGTGCCTCTAGCTCAGTTGTGGTATGGAGTTCTTTAATGTTTAATAAATAATGAATGAAGTCAAAGCTGGAGAAAAAGCTTTAGTCCCATCTACCATCTTTATAGGGAACCCTGAAGTTTGGGGGCAGAAAAGCTGTATATTTGGTGTCAGAATATCTTGCCATTTGCAGGGAATAGCCTTTCCAGTGATACATAATCAACCTTTCAGTTGCTTCAGTCCTGAGAGAGTTATATGTCACGGGTTTTATAGTTTTCACTCTTGTTCAAGTCATTATAACAGTTGGTATTTCTTGTTAATTTTTATTTATTTATTTATTTTTTGCTGCTCATTTTAAGATGAGACAAATATGGTCTGGTATGACTGGATGAGGCCCTCTCATGCACAGCTTCACTCTGACTACATGCAGCATCTGACTGAGGTCAAAGCCAGGAGCAAGAATAAAGTTCGGGCTGTCCAGCAGCTGGTACAGCGCCTCCGGCTGATCAAATCTCCTGCAGAAATTGAGCGAATGCAGATTGCTGGGAAGCTAACATCACAGGTATGGTTTCTATTGAAAAAGTTTTTCCAGATTAAAAAATCTAAGTTCTTAGGGTTCAGTGGGTAGCTTGAGGTACCCAATGCAGTGATCTTAAAGTAGATGAGCATCTACCGTCTACTTTAATGTTTAGTGAACATGTCTAGAGACTTGCTCAATACCTCACAAGGCAAGATAAATCTCCTTCTTGTATCTTTCACCCATGATCTTAGTTGTTTCTCCTTGGAGCAACATAAATTAATTCATTGTATTTCCTTTCCTAATAATAACCACAATAATAGTGGCAGTTAAACACAGTTTGATTGCTAAAGAAGACTCGGGACCCAAAATGACAATGCTTACAAAGCTGTAATTTATTATAGGAAAGGGGTATAGTACAGCAACAGCATTAAAGTAAGAACTCCTGTCACAGTCCATGACTGTCTCACAGAAGGGTCCAGAGAAGCCAGGTGCAGGCTCTCATTGTCCTCCCTCAGTAAGGGCCGGGCAGGATGCATTTTCCTCTTGTGGATAAGGAACCACAGATGGACACACAGAACACCTTGGAAATGGGACCCAAAATGGAATCTCAGCTAGAGATTTTTGCGGTTTTGGTCATATTGGCTTATTCCTGCTGTACAACAGCAAAGCCCTTCAGAGAGCTCAAAGAGGGACCAAATATAAACCATTAATCTCACTGCTATCAGTATTCAGAACCTGGTACACTAACCCAAAATTCCTTGTAACACTTTTCATTAATTGTGGTGAAATATATATAACATAAAATTTAAACTTTAGCCATTTTTAAGTGTACAGTTCAGTGGCATTAAATACATTCCCATTGTTGTGCAACCACCCCTACTACATATCTCCAGAACTTCTTTATGATCCCATGTTGAAACTCTATACCCGTTAGACAATAACTTCCCATTTCTCCTTCCCTCTAGCCTCTGCTGACCACCATTTTATTTTCTGAGTCTATAATTTGACTACTTTTTAGGCACCTCATATAAGTGGAGTCATACAATATTTACTTTATTTCTGACTTTTTTTTTGGACAGAGAGAGAGGGAACACAAGTTGGGGAGAGGGAGAAGCAGGCTTCCCACTGAGCAGGGAGCCTGATGTGGGGCTCGATTCCAGGACCCTGGGATCATGACCTGAGTCTAAGGCAGATGCTTAACGACTGAGCCACCCAGGCGCCCCTATTTCTGACTTATTTCATCAAGCAGAATGTCTCCAGTATTTATCCATGCTGTGGTATATATCAGAATTTCCCTTCTTTTTAAGGCTGAATAATATGCCATTTTGTATGTATATGCTACATTTTATTTATCTGTTCTTGTGTTGATGGACATTTGGGTTGTTTCTGTCTTTAGGTATTGTGAATAATTCTGCTATGCACATTCTGCTTTTCAAACCCCTACTTTCATTTCTTTTGGATATATACCCAAAAGTAGAACGTAGATCAAATGGTAATTCTGTGTTCAATATTGTGAGGAACCACCATACTGTTTTTCATAGGACCTGTACCATTTTATATTCCCACTGGCAATGGACAAGGGTTCCAATTTTTCCATATCCATGCCAACTTGTTTTCTGTTTTTTGTTAATAGCCATTCTAGTGTATGAAAGAGTATCTGACTATGGTTTTAATTTGCATTTTCCTAATGGTTAGTGATGTTGAGCATCTTTTCATGTGTTTATTGCCCTCACAACACTTTTAATGAGTATGTTTCATGCTATGCCTTTACCAAAGTCAGTGCCATACAGGAATTTAGCAAAACAGCTCAAGCTAATTTCAGGAATTAACCCACACAGAGCAGTCCACCCCCATTAACCCATTGTCAAGTCTTATTTCTAATAAAACAGTAATCCTTAGTGTGATATCATTTACTTGCCTTGCAATATGTCATAATCATATAATAAAAATGTACATGCAGAATCCAAACATTTACAGTATCCAATGTGGGGTTGGTAGGAATTTAAACAGATAGCTAAACATCCATTTATACTTTCCCATGTTTTTGTAACTATACAGTTCTTTTGCTTCTTGGATCTGTAAGTGTCTGCTCCTTATGGTATACATCTGCTGAATTATTAATCTATCATTAATCAACTCTAAATATTTCTCAGACCAGTTCTCCTCCATAGGGATAATGTCCTGAGATAGCTTTAATTCAGTTTCCCACTATATTTGATCATTAATTTCAGTATTATCTAAGTTTATTAGTATCTACAATATTAATTTCTTTATGCCCCTTATTTATACCCTATATAGCAATACCATTGTAGTTACAGTATAAATCAGAAAATTTTGTTATAGGGGCACCTGGGTGGCTTAGTCGGTTAAGCATCTGACTCTTGGTTTCAGCTCAGGTCATGATCTTAGGGTCGTGAGATTGAGGTGTACTTAAGGTTTTCTCTCTCCTCTGACCCTTCTCTCCCCCTCTTGTGTGCATGCGTACACGCTCTCTTTCAAAAAAAAATCTTCATGTAATTTTTTTTTAAGATTTTATTTATTTGAGAGAAAGAGCATGAGCTGGAGGGGGAAGCAGAGAGAGAGAGGGAGAAGCAGACCCCCGCTGAACAGAGCCAAACGCTGGGCTCAGTCCCAGTGATCCCAAGATCACGACCTGATCCGAAGTCAAATGCTCAGGTTACTGAGCCACCATCAGCTTACCATGCCCCATCATGGTGTAATTATTTTGTCCTCTCCAACACAATCTACCTTTTCTTTTCTTTTCTTTTCTTTTTTTTAAGTAGTATCTACACCCACCATGGGACTCGAGCTCAAAACCCTGAGACCAACAGCCGCAGGCTCCACTGAGTAAGCCAGCCAGATGCCCCTACAATCTATCTTTTCTTATGTACAGTATATTATTTCTCATATGAATATAAATCAGAGGCCATATCTCTGTTTTTTTAGGATTCAAAACATCTTGAGAACATAACCAGTTACATAGTTTGACAGATACTGATTTCCAGTAGAAGAAACCTGCAGCAGAACCCATTAATCCACTACAGGAAGCACTCTATATTTGATCATTAATAACAGTATTATCTGTCCAGTACTGGGGCGTGATCTCACAACCCTGATAACATGAGCTGAGCTGAAATCAAGACTTGGATGCTTAATCAACTGAGCCACCCCAGTGCCCCTTAGTAGGTCTTTTCCAGCAGTATGCATTTCCTCATTAAAACAAATATGCCAGGGCACCTGGGTGGCTCAGTTGGTTAAGCCTCTGCCTCCAGCTCAGGTCATGATCCCGGGGTCCTGGGATCCAGCGCAGCATCGGGCTCCCTGCTCAGTAGAGAGCCTGCTTCTCCCTCTCTCTCTGCCCCTCTCCCCACTCATGCTCACTCTCTCAAATAAATAAATAAAATCTTTAAAAAAAACAAAAACAAATATTCCTGGGTGCCTGGGTGGCGCAGTCCTTTGAGCATCTGACTCTTGGTTTCAGCTAGGATCCTGATCTCATGGGTCATTGGATCAAGCTCTGTGCTCCATGGCGGGTCTGCTTGAGGGAGAGACTCCCTCTGCTGCCCCTCCCCCCCACCCTGTGCACTCCTGTGCTCTCTCTCTCAAAATAAATGAATCTTTAAAAAAAAAACAACAAATTTGCCTGACCAAATACTCCTAAGCAGCTCCTAATTCCACTAAAGCTCTCTTTATTTCAAATGGGCCAACAGCAGACGTGTTGTCATTGAGTACTAACTGACTTTGTACAATTAGGAAATACATTTGGTACTTCAAAAATGTTAATTCCCCCAGGCTTAGATCACATGAGTAGTAGTCACTCCTGATAGACTTTGGTTTGAGTGTTTCGTAGCACTTCCCATAACCAAACACATTTCAGAATTCTTAGGAATATGGGCCCACCAAGTTATACCTAGTGCTTGTCCTTTATCAGTGATCCAAGTGTCCCAATTGTTCCTCCTTCTTGTGCCTATTTACTCACAATAACAGGGCAAATAGCTGTTTTTACACATAATATTATTTTGACAAAAGGGATATGCAATAGATAACATTCTACCACCATATTCTGGTACACTTTTATTTTAAGATTTTATTTATTTAGGATGCCTGGGTGGCTCAGTCGTTAAGCGTCTGCCTTTGGCTCAAGTCATGATCCCAGGGTCCTGGGATCAGCCCCGCATCGGGCTCCCTGCTCGGTGGGAAGCCTGCTTCTCCCTCTCCCACGCCCCCTGCTTGTGTTCCTGCTCTCACTATCTCTCTCTCTCTGTCAAATAAGTAAATAAAATTCGTTTTTTTTTTTAAATATTTATTTATTAGAGAGAGAGACCATGGGCGAGACGGGGGTGGGGGTGTGGGAGAGGGAGAAGCAGACTCCCGGCTGAGTAAGAAGCTCCACTCGGGGCTCGATCTCAGGACCCTAAGATCATGACCTGAGCCAAAGGCAGAGGCATAACCAACTGAGCCGCCCAGGCGCCCCTCTGGTACCTTTTTAAAGCCATCATCATGATTAATGGCACATGATGTTCTTTGAGATTATTAGTCAATGTTTTTCAGATTCAGCCCGCTAAACATTTTCCACAGGTTGCTTCCCAGCACAGCTCCTCTATAATAGATGCATCCTGTGAAATGAGAATCTAAAAACATTTGCATTGTTGACAGCGCTCCCATTTATTTCTTCATCCATTTTGAGGACATATGTCACTCTGGGAAGTGTATTTGTTAGGTTAGCTATTGTTCAGCTCTCTTTTTGGCTCTTCTGACAAGGAGACTCCATTAGAGTCCTTTGCCCCAACAGGCTTCTGAATCAAAGCTAAGAGAAAATATTATTCTCTTGCTTTAAGCATCTCTTTAGGCACCAAAATTATGTTAGATTTTCCCTTTTGTGGCACTCATTTATTGGCTCCCTTCCCCTCAGTGACAATCTGGCCTTTTTTCCTTTCAACACTAAGTTTAACCCACACCTTTCCCCCTGAAGTAGAATTTTCTGGTTAGTCCATCTCCAATAAAAGGGGGACAGATTGGATAAGTACAGAAAAATGGGACATTGGCAACCAAGGCAATTTTTTTTGAGCTTCAGTGGGGGCCAGTGGTCTATGTCGTTTTGTACATTGCTGCCTGGCTTGAGTTCCTCCATGTCCATTCATGTCATGGACCTTCATTGCCATTTCAAGAGAACGAATGAGGCCATCAATTTATTGATTGCAGTTACCTACAAACCCTGGCTTTGGGTTTCTTTGGTAAGCATCATTATGGCCTGCTTTGATTTGCCCTCAGAATTTCCATAGAGATTTCCAAAGAACAGCGGCCCCACATGTGGGGATCTTTTACTATCCAGTTATTTATGGCCCACTTATTAGGCCAATTGGCAACAGCCTGGGATCAGTATTTACCCAAATAGCAAGACTTTTATTTGTATCTAGTTCTATCACAGGTAAGAACACAGCATATAATCCAGCGCAGTGGATCAACCTGTTATTACTTTCTTCCATGAGGATTTTACCTTCTGCTGGACTCAAAGCACCTCCTTTCCATACAGAATTACTCGCAATTCTGAAACTACCATCTGTGAACCAGACCAATTACCTGGCATCGTTGGGCAGTTGGTTGAAAGAAGAGACCCAAGGAAAAAAGGCTCATAAATATAAGTCTGTCCCATCCCCTGGTCGCATGCTTTATATAGTGCATTTCCATTTCATGATGCAACTTTTTTGGGCCTCTCTCTTCTTACTGGAATGTTTTTCTGACATTAGCAATGATATGATAGGTATTTCAGGTCCTAATTTGCTCTTGTAAGTCTTTTAGTTATTGGGGCGATCTCAGCAAATGCCCCAAAATAAATCAGCAACTGTCTTTCAAAAGACATAGAGTGGAAAGCAGCATCTAATAATGTCTTAACACCAAAGCCAGAGGTCATCTTGGAGTAGTGATTATGGCTTTTGCTGGAAATTCCAGTTGGTATGAGTGCAAGGGCTGACACTTTCTAATATCATTTCAGTGTTAGGATCATACGGTTCTAACGTAATAGCTTAAGTCATAGCCTTCTGCAGTCTAAGAAGCCTTTTTTTGTTAAGGCCCCTAATCAAATAAGGCCTTTTTCATTGTGATTTTATGAATTGGGGCCAAGAACATCCCTAAGTGGAGTATGGTTTTTCTAAAAACCAAGTATGTGCAGTATGTGTTGTTGAACTTCTTCAATCTGAGGGTCAGGGACTGATAACAATTTATTCCTAGTGGTTTGATATGTCACAGATTGCTCCAACCTATGTAATCTCCCAAAATTCCATAGTCTATGTGGAGCCCTGGATTTCTGGCAAGGTTAATCAGTCATCCCCAATCAGTCATATGATTTATGACCTTAGTAAAGTCTCTTTTAACTTGATCCGCAGTTTCGGATGAAAATAATAATACCCAGGCGCCAGGGTGGCTCAGTCGGTTAAGCATCTGACTCTTGATCTCAGCTCAGGTCTTGATCTCCTCCTGGTCGTGAATTCAAGCCCCACATTGCGCTCCACACTTGGCATGGAGCCTACTTTAAAAAATTAAAGGGGAAATAAAAAGAAAATAATACCATCAGTATGTTGTATTGTCCAGCTATATTAGATCTCAGTCATGCCTCATCAGATTGTGACAATATTCAGAAGAGTTTTAATATTTTTGAGGTAATACTGTATATTTTAAACCAATCCACAAGAATGCAAATTGTTGTAGGCTCTCACTGGTGATTAATAATGAGAAAACTGCATTTGCCAGATAGTAGAGAATACCAGTCACCTTTAGCTTGTATGAATTGAATAGTCTGGACTGTACTGGAAGCAGCAGGTTATGGTTTTATTGAGCCCCCTTGTAGTCTACTGTTTGTGACCTGATTCAGCAGTCTTCCTCATTGGCCACACTGGCTTATTTCAGTGAGTTTATGGACACTAATATACTTGTATCCGACATTTCTTTATTTAGGATAGTTATTTCTTATTGCCTTCCAGGTATCCAATAATGTTTCAGATTTACTAGTTTAATTGGCTTAGGTTAATTCTAAAGGCTCCCATGTTGCATGTCTGATGAGTACTGGGTGAAGAGAGGATCCAAGTTACTCCTTTTTTCCTTGTTACCCAGTAGGCGGAGGAATTTTTATTCAAACATTATATTCATATCAGTTATACAGTCAGTTTAGGGAGACATCACAGTATCCTTTTTTATTATACATTCTAACTTCTAAATAGACTTTAATTTTTATTCTTTTCAGAGTAGCATCCCCACATTCCCTTGAATTAATTCTGTCATCCCTAAGAGGTTCATTTGCAGTCTCCTAGGCAGTGCTGCATAGTGTTCCTGTATTCAGTAGATCTAAAAGAGTTTCTTCTCTACATCCAGCCATTCACTCACAAATTTGTTAAAATGTCTTGAGTTCCCTGCCAGAGATGACCTGGCATGATATGAAGCATAACAATCTTCTTTTTCCATATTATCTTTATATTAAAAGCCTGTATTTTGGCATCTGATGATAGTGGCTCATTGGAATCTTTTTCTTTCTAAAATTCCTCTAAACTCAGATAAATTGAATATATCTGCCTTGGGATTTTTATATCCTGAGAAGTTTGAAGACAGGCAGTTGCCAATTCTCTGCCTTACTGTAAAATTATCAAAGCTGGCACTTTCAATTTCTGCCTTTTTATTTCATTTTTAATTAAACATAAAAAACTGAATTGTTGGGCACCTGGGTGGCTCAGTTGTTAAGCATCTGCCTTCGGCTCAGGTCATGATCCCGGGGTCCTGGGATCAAGCCCCACATCAGGCTCCCTGCTCAGCGGGAAGCCTGCTTCTTCTCTCGCACTCCCCCTGCTTGTATTCCCTCTCTTACTGCCTGTCTCTCTGTCAAATAAATAAATAAAATCTTTAAAAAAAAAACAATTGTTTTAGGATCTGAATTGTTACCCCCTTATTTTCTTTCCATTTGCTATTTTTTTGTTGTAAAATTTAAATAACATAAAACTTACTTTTTTAACCATTTTTAGGTGTACAATTCAGTGGCATTAGGTACATTCACATTGTTGTACAACCAGTACCATTATCTATTTCCAGAACTTTCTCATCATCCCAAATAGAAACACAGATCTGTAACCATTAGACAGTAACTCCCATTTCTCCTCCCTCCAGCCCCTGGTAACCTCAAACCTACTTTGAACTTGCCTACTAGAATCATACAACATTTATCTGTTTTTTTCTTGTGTTACCTATGCTTTTGGTGTCATATCAAAAAATTATTGCCAAATCCAAGGTCATGAAGCTTTTCCCCTATGTTTTCCTCTTAAGAGTTTTATAGTTTCAGCTCTTCTGTTTTGGTCTTTTGATCCATTTTTTTTTAGTTAATTTTTGTATGTGTTTCTTAGCAGAAACATATGGGTAAATCTTTATGACCTTGGATTTGGCAATGGATTCTTAGATATGACACCAAAGGCAGTAGTAACAACAACAATAAAAAATAGATAAATTGAACTTCATCAAAATTAAAAGCTTTTGTGCATCAAAAGACATTATCAAGGAAGTAAAAAGATAACTTATGAACAAGAGAAATAATTGCAAATCTATATTTGATAACAATCTAATATCCAGAATATATAAAGAACTCTTACAACTCAACAACAAAAAGACAAGGGTCCAATTTTATTATTTTGCATGTCCTCTTTCTTATTGGATTTTATTTCTCCTGTGAAGTCCTAAACTCATTATTATCTTTTTATTATCCATAGGAGGAAGTTGAGATTAAAGATCTGAAACTATCTTTTTACGTCTTCCTGGGGTCCAACAACAAAGTCATATATGAAATCCTTTATTACAGTGTCAGTCATAACCTGAGTCAGGAGGATCCTATAAGGGTGTTCATTTTCTTCATCAGATAGCCAGTGCAGTAGTACCTGCATCCACAGCACTGATGCAGCTTTAGGACGCAGTGACCATTTATATAACAAGGGAGAGGAAGAGCAATTGTCCTTCTATGTTGGACCCCTCCCTTAATCCATTCTAGTAAACTAGGGATTGTCATGTGAACCACAGTGAACACTAACATTTCCCTACCCTCAGCAGTATTTAAAGCCAGAGATACTGTTCCTTGATCTAAAATTCTCAGGAGCCATTTTTAAAAAGAATTCATCAGGTTGTTGTATCTAAATCTGCAAAGTGGCTCATTTCCTTCACTGAATAATCCCTTTCATGATCTTTTGTCCTCCATCATCAGTCTTGAATTAGTTGTGAAAAGGTGAAATTCTCCTGGAGAGTCGTCTTGCTTTCAGCAAAGAGCAACCACCACCACTGAGTTTTTAATAGAACTGTCATTGATTTGCAGCTCCCTTCCAATCTATTTTGCTAGCTGCTGAAGTTCAGGTTTTATTATTTCCTGATTCCACTGATTTCAAAGCCAGTGCTAATTCAAACCAAGGATGGCTTGGCAGTCACCCAAGCTCATAGTAGTACTTTCATCCTCTTTATCAGAATCATTTCTTCTTTCAAAATAATGCTTTAACCATATATTTAATTAAGAATAATTCAGATATGCTAGAACAACTGGATATCCACATGCAAAAGAATGATGTTGGATCCCTACCTCACACCATATACAAAAATTCACTCAAAATGCATCAAAGACCTAAACTTAAGAGCTAAAACTGTAAAATTCTTAGCAGAAACATACATGTGAATCTTCATGACCTTGAATTTGGCAATGGATTCTTCGGTATGACATCAAAATAAGCAACACAAGAAAAACAGATAAATTGGACTTCATCAAAATTAAAAACTTCTGTGCATCAATCAAACAACACTATCAAAAAAGTGAAAAGACAACCTACAGAACAGGAGAAAATATTTGCAAGCCATTTATACAGTAAAGGTATAGTATCCAGAATATGTAAAGAACTCCTGCAACTCAAAAACAAAAAGACAACCCAGTTTAAAAATGGATAAAGGAGGAGGCTGGGTGGCTCAGTCAGTTAAGCATCTACTTTCAGCTCAGGTCATGATCCCAGGGTCCTGGGATTGAGCCCCAAGTTGGGCTCCCTGCCGAGAAGGGAGCCTGCTTCTGCCTCTCCCCACCGGTTGTGCTCGCTCTCGTTCGCTCTCACTCTCTCAAATAATCTTTTTTTTTTTAAAGATTTTATTTATTTGAGAGAGAGAATGAGATAGAGAGAGAGCATGGGGGGGGGGAGGGTCAGAGGGAGAAGCAGACTCCTTGCTGAGCAGGGAGCCCGATAACGGGACTCGATCCTGGGACTCCAGGATCATGACCTGAGCCAAAGGCAGTCGCTCAACCAACTGAGCCACCCAGGTGGCCCATAAATAATCTTTTTTAAAAAATGGGCAGAGGACTTAAATGGGCATTTCCCCAAAGAAGATATACAAATGACCAATAAGCACATGAAGAGATGCTTAATATCATTAGCTGTTAGGAAAATGCAAATCAAAACCAAAATGAGATACTACTTCATACCCAGTAAGATGACTATAATTTAAAAACAAAATACACAGGAGGGGAAGATGTTGGTGGAATAGGAGAACCCTAGGCTCATTTCATCCCACAAATACAACTAGATAACTATCAAATCATCCTAAGTACCCCAGAAATTGATGTTAAGACTGGCAGGACAAACTCTACAACTAAAGGTAGGGAATAAGCCACATCAAAGAAGGTAGGAAATGCAGAGAAACGGCTTGGGAGATAATCAGATTGTGGCCGCTCTGGTGGGGAGGGAGCCACAGTCCCAGTGAAGGGCAAGAGACAAACTAGCACACAAGGGAGCACATGGGGAAAACAATCCCCATAGCAATTGGCTTGGAAAGCAGGAGGGCCCAAATTTTGTGAGTTCTTGCAGCCAGAAGGGCTTAAAGCCTGGAGTTCAAAAGGTTAGCAGGCTTGGCTCTGGGAGAGCTCAGAGGACAATGGGGCTGTTCTTGGAGAAAAGGCAGGGCAAACAGCCTGTGGACATACTGCATG
Source organism: Callorhinus ursinus (assembly GCF_003265705.2). Lineage (NCBI taxonomy): Eukaryota > Metazoa > Chordata > Mammalia > Carnivora > Otariidae > Callorhinus > Callorhinus ursinus. The sequence continues at coordinate 7,585,734 of NW_027397110.1, read as the reverse complement.
GAAACAGCTATCTAAAGAGCTATCTGAAGGGCACACGCTGGGGGTGGGGGGGGGGGGTTGTTGCTCATCTCAGAGCATGTTCCAGAGAGGCAGCAATCACGGAGAGGTCCCTCTGGGAACAAAGGAACTGGCAGGCCCCATTTCTCTCTCCTACGTTTCAGCATAAGCACGGGGCCACCTGTGAGAATCAGCACAGCGTCAGCACTTGCTACCTAACTTGCTTACACCAAGCCCCACCCCCAGTGCTCTGGTGGAACTGCCCTTCTCATTCACACTCCCCTCAGTCCTAGCTCATTAGGCCCCCTCCCCCAGAAGACTGGCCCAAACCCTTGCCAACACCATGTCTCCTGGCCCAGGAGGTTTTTTTTTTTTTTTAAGATTTTATTTATTTATTTGAGAGAGAGAGAATGAGAGATAGAGAGCACGAGAAGGAAGAGGGTCAGAGGGAGAAGCAGACTCCCCGCTGAGCAGGGAGCCCGACACGGGACTCGATCCCGGGACTCCAGGATCATGACCTGAGCTGAAGGCAGTCGCTTAACCAACTGAGCCACCCAGGCGCCCTGGCCCAGGAGTTTTATAAGGCCTTGGTTCCAGTGGCATCAGCAACAGATCTCATTTCACAAGCAAACCAGAGCACACCTAGGTGAAATGTACCACATTCAGGCCAGGGACCAGACACTGCTCACAAAAGGCAGAGAGCCCCTGAAGACAACTGGCCTGAAGGGTAAAGCAGCCAGGACACAACAGCAGGGTGCAAGCACACACATTGGAGATACTCCCAGAAGCACCAAGCCCTGGGCAACAGGGGACACTACATTGCAAGGCATTACAGGACCTCTTCATAAAAGCAATACCCTCAAGAACAGGAGACGTACCTGACTCTCCTAACATACAGAAACAGGTACAGAGACTTAGACAAAATGAAATGACAGAGGAATTTGACCCAAGTGAAAGAACAGGACAAGGCCATGGCCAGAGAGCTACAAACAAAACATATAAGTAACATGCCTGATGGAGAATTTAAAGCAATGATCATAAGGTTACTCACTGGACTTGACAGTGAGACCATTAACACAGAGATAAAGAATAACATAGCAGAGATAAGGGCTCAATAAACAAAATGAGAAACATGCTTGATGGAATAACAGCAGGCTGGAAGAAGCAGAGAAACGATGACCTAGAAGACAGAGTAATGGAAGGTAATCAAGATAAACAAAAGGGAGAAGAAAATTATGCAAAATGAGGATAGACTTACGGAACTCAGTGACTCCATCAAACATAATAACATACATATTATAGGAGTCCCAGAAGAAGAAGAGAGAGAAAAAGGGACAGAATTTTTTGAAGATACAGTAGCTGAAGACTTCCCTGATCTGGAAGAGGAAACCACTCCAGATCCAGGAGGCACAGAAAACCCCCAACAAAACCAACAAAAGTAGATCCACACCAAGACATATTGTAATTAAAATGGCAAAATACAGGGGCACCTGGCTGGCTCCGTTGGTAGAGCATGCAGCTCTTGATCTCAGGATCATGAGTTAAAGCCCAACATTGGGTGTAGAGATTGCTTTTTTAAATAATAAATAAATGGCAAAGTACAGTGATAAAGAAAAAATACTAAAAGCAGTAAGACGGGGCGCCTGGGTGGCTGAGTTGTTAAGTGTCTGCCTTCGGCTCAGGTCATAATCCTAGAGTCCTGGGATCGAGCCCCACATCAGGCTCCCAGCTCGTGGGGAGTCTGCTTCTCCCTCTCCCACTCCCCCTGCTGTATTCCCTCTCTCGCTGTGTCTCTCTCTGTCAAATAAATAAAATCTTTAAAAATAAAATAAAAGCAGTAAGACAAAAGAAGACAGTTACATATAAAGGAAACCCCATAAGTCTATCAGATTTTTCAGCAGAAGCTTTCCAAGCCAGAAAGGACTGGCATGATATATTCAAAGTGCTGAATAGGAAAAACCTGCAGCCAAAATATTCTATCCAGCAAAGCTATCTTTGGAATAGAAGGAAAGATAGTTTCCCAGACAAACAAAAACTAGAGGATTTCATGACCACTAAACCAGCCATGCAAGAAATATTAAAGGGGACTCTGAGTGGAAAGGAAAGACCAAAAATGACAATATAAAGGTAGGAAACACAAAAGTGGTAAAAATGAGTATTTCTGTTAAAAATCAGCCAGGAGGGGCGCCTGGGTGGCTCAGTTGGTTAAGCGGCTGCTTTTGGCTCAGGTCATGATCCTGGGGTCCTGGGATCGAGCCCCGCATCCAGCTCCCTTCTCAGCAGAGAGCCTGCTTCTCCCTCTCCCTCTGCCTGCTACTCTGCCTACTTGTGCTCTCTATCTATCTGTCAAATAAATAAAATCTTTAAAAAATAAATAAATAAATAAACAAACAAACAAAAATCAGTCAAGGAACTCACAAAATAAAAAGATGTCAAATATAACACCATATACCTAAAATGTGCAGAGGAGAGGAGTAAAGAATGGGTTCAAACTTAAACAACCATCATATATACAAACCTCATGGTAACCACAAATTAGAAACCACTAATATGCAGAGAATAAAGAGAGAAATCCAAATATATCACTAAGGAAAACCAGCAAACCATGAAAAAGAGAAAGACAAGAAAGGGTCAGAGAAAATCTTCAGAAACAACCACAAAACAAGTAATAAAATGCCAATTAATCTACCATTAATTACTCTGAATGTAAATGGATTAAACACTCCAATCAAAAGACAAAGGATGACAAAATGGGTAAAAAAAACAAGCCCATCTATATCAATAGTCTACAGGAGACTCATTTTTTTTTAAAGATTTTATTTATTTATTTGACAGAAATAAAGCGAGAGAGGGAAGACAAGCAGAGGGGAGTCGGAGAGGGAGAAGCAGGCTTCCTGTTGAGCAGAGAGCCCGATGCAGGGCTCGATCCCAGGACCCTGGGACCATGACCTGAGCCAAAGGCAGACGCCTAACAACTGAGCCACCCAGGCGCCCCTACAAAGACTAATTTTAGACCTAAAGACACATATTGGAAGTGAGGGGATGGAGAAACATTTATCATGCAAATGGTTGTAAAAAGAAAGGTGGAGTAGGGGCACCTGGGTGGCTCAGTCGCTAAGCATCTGCCTTCCGCTTAGGTCATGATCCCAGGGTCCAGGGATTGAGCCCCTGCTCAGTCGGGAGTCTGCTTCTCTCTTTCTCTCTCTCAAATAAATCTTTGAAAAAGAAAGAAAGCTAGAGTAGCAATACTTAGACAAAATAGACTTTTAAAACAAAGACTATAACAAGAGACAAAGTAGGACACTAAAATAATGAAGGGGATAATCCAGCAAGAAGATATAACAATTTTAAATATTTATGGGAGCACCCAATACATAAAACAGTTAATAACAAACATAAAAGAACTAATCAATAATAATACAATAAGAGTAGGGGACTTTAATACCCCACTTACATCAATGGACAGATCATCTAAATAGAAAATCAAGGAAACAATGGCTTTGAATGACATACTGGACCAGATGGATTTAACAGATATATTAAGAACATTCCATTCTAAGACAGAAGAATACACATTCTTTTCAAGTGTAGATGGAATGTTCTCCAGAATACATCACATATTAGGTTGCAAAACAAACCTCAACAAATTCCAAAAGATCAAAGTTATACCATGCATATTTTCTGACCATAATACTATGAAACCAGAAGTCAACCATAAAAAATCTGGAAAGACCACGAATATATAGAGGTTAAATAACATGCTACTAAACAATGAATGGGTCAACCAGGAAATAAAAGAAGAAATAAAGTACATGGAAACAAATGAAAACGAAAACAACATTTCAAAATCTTTGGGATGCAGCAAAAGCAGTCCTAAGAGGGAAGTTTATAGCAATACAAGCCTACCTCAAGAAGCAAGAAAAATCTCAAACAACCTATCCTTACTCCTAAAGGAGCTAGAAAAACAAAGCCTAAAACCAGCAAAAGGAAGGAAATAATAAAGATTAGAGCAGAAACAAATGATATAGAAACTAAAAAAACAATAGAACAGATCAATAAAATCAGGAGCTGGTTCTTTGAAAAAAATCAATAAAATTGATAAACCTCTAGCCAGACTCCTCAAGAAAAAAAGAGAAAGGACCCAGATATATGAAATCACAAATGAAAGAGGAAAAATAACAAACACCACAGAAATACAAACAATTGTAAGAGAATATTATGAAAAACTAATGCCAGCAAATTGGACAACATAGAAGAAATGGATAAATTCCTAGAAACATATAACTTACCAAAACTAAAACAGGAAGAAATAGAAAATTTGAACAGTCCCATTACCAGCAAAAAAATTGAATCAGTACTCAAAAAACTCCCAACAAAAAGTTCAGGACCAGACGGCTTCACAGGTGAATTCTACCAGACATTTAAAAAAGAGTTAATGCCTATTCTTCTCAAAAAATAGAAAATAGAAAAGGAAGGAAAACTTACAAATTCATTTTATGAGGCCAGCATTACCCTGCAACCAAAACCAGATAAAGACCCCACAATAAAAGAGAACCACAGGCCAGTATCTCTGATGAACATAGATGCAGATATCCCCAACAAAGTACTAGCAAACTGAATACAGCAATACGTAAAATCATTCACCACAATCAAGTGAGATTTTTTTTCCTGGGTTGCAAGGGTGGGTCAATATTTGCAAATCAATCAGCATGATATATCACATCAATAAAAGAAAGGATAAGAACCATATGATCATTTCAGTAGACACAGAAAAAGCATTTGATAAAGTACAACATTGATCCATGATAAAACCCTCAACAGGGGTGCCTGGGTGGCTCAGTTAAGTGTCTGACTTTGGCTCAGGTCATGAACCCAGGGTCCTGGGATCGAGCCCCACATCAGGCTCTCTGCTCAAGCAGGAAGCCTGCTTCTCCCTCTCCCATTCCCCCTGCTTGTGTTCCCTCACTTGCTGTCTCTTCTCTCTGTCAAATAAATTTTAAAAATCTTAAAAAAAAAAAAAAAGAAAGAAATGCAAAAGTTACCCACCCAATTTAAAAAAAAAAAAAAACAACCCTCAACAGAGTAGGTTTAGATACCACATGAAAAGATGCTCATCATCACCCATCATCAAGGAAATGCAAATCAATGTCCATGTCCTCAGTGTACATTCTAGTTGAGGAGAGACAGTAAACAAACATGCTGTATAGTTAGCTGGAATTAAATACTGTGAAGAAAAGGAAGCAGTAGAAGGGAATGAAGTGTGGTAGAAGTGCTAAGTGAGATGGGGCTGTCAGAAAGGCCTCTCTGAGGAAGAAACATTTGAGGAAGGATCAGAATGAGAACAGGGGCAAGCCACACAGCTATTTCATGGCCAGCCCACTTGCTTTCCCTCTGTTGGGCTTTATGATGATGTCATTGCCTTATATTTGGAAAAATGTTATTAAAAACATTCCTTCCCATATTGCCTTCACTCTTAGAACATAACTCGAGAGAAATTCCTTTCTAGTGGTAGAATCGTATAATCCTATCCCTGTGCAGCTGATTTGTTTTTATCCCACAGACATGGGAAATATAGCTGACAGTTTCCCTTTTCACACTGGTTACTAGAAAACTCAGATAAATTTGTGGCCCATCCATAGTTGCCATAGTAATTGTGAAGGTCATTATGGTATGCATTCTTAGTTTTTTGAGCTCCATTCTGCTTAAGGCTTGCTTTTCTTTAATTCTGCCATGAATTTGTGCCATCTTGTTGTATTTTGTGTATCCATGTAAACCAGTCAAAATCTTTTTGGAATAAGGTACAGTGGTGAATTATAAACATTGTACGTTCATTAAAAAAAGGAAACACGTGGAATGGCTATCACAGAGAAATAAAGTATTTCTACTATAGGTCACTGATTCTGAACTTGGGGCAGTTTTGTCCTTCAAAGATTTTTTTAATTTATTTTTTGACAGCGAGAGAGGGAACACAAACGGGGAGTGGGAGAGGGAGAAGCAGGCTTCCCACTGAGCAGGGAGCCCGATGTGGGGCTCGATCCCAGGACCCTGGAATCATGACCCGAGCCGAAGGCAGATGCTAAATGACTGAGCCACCCAGGTGCCCCAGTTTTGTCCTTTAGGGGATATCTTGCAGTATCTGATTCTCAGTTGGGGAGTGCTGCTGGCACCCTAAAAAGAGTTATATAGTCCAAAATGTCGACAATGCTAAGGTTGGGAAACCTTACGGTAGACTGGACCATTCGATCCATAATTTCATACATTTCTGGGCTACTTTGTTATGTAAATGACAAATGTGTTCCCATGTAGCTTACTCTGGCATACCAATGTATATTCTGAGTGTGATTGTTGAGTCACCCTTCCACTAAATCTGTTATCAGTCAAATAGTCCTGAAAGCAATAGTTTCCTCTTCAGAAGTCTATATTATCGGGTCACAAAGTCACAACTTCAGGTCAGCAAAATTGGGGAGAAGGGTGCTTTTCATTTGAGCTGTAGTATTTTGAATGTTTGAGTAAGCAATGTATTTAAAATGAGACTGTTCATCCTCCATTCTGTTTACAGGCTTTCGTAGAGACCATGTTTGCCAGTAAAGCTCCCATGGAGGAAGGCTTCCTTTATGCGAAGGTGAGCTTTAAAAGATTGGAAAGGTTTTATTGGAGACAAAAATAGTAATAAGTAAAGTAATTTCATTGATTTGCCAATGACATCCAGTTGGCTTTCATGTAAGTGACCAGGATGTCAGTGGAGAGGATTTGGTTCTTAAATGTCACTGATAATTTATTAGATGTGTCTAAAATACACAGAGCTACAGTTAAATGAAAATTGCAAAGCAGAACAGATGAAGAAGCAAAGACTTAGTCAAATGTGAGCGAGAATATTGTTTAAGTAAATGTAAAGGAGGAGAATCGGAGTAGTACTGGAAAGAGCAGCAGCTGCTCACCAGTCTCCAGCTCCATCCTTGAACAAAGTGAAATTAGCATTTGCCATTTGCCTAGCATCCTTTTTCACTTTTCCAGCACATTTAGGTAGGTAGCTATTTGAAAAGTTGAAATTTAGTAATTCAGAGCTGTTGTTAAAACTGCAAGCTGTATTCCAGTGTTTATCTAAATATGAAAAAAAAACAGGAACTCTACTCAATTGTGTCTCTGTACTCAGCCTTGATCGTAGGTTTTCTGTGTTCTCTTCTGGACTTAATTGGAAAATCATAGGAAATTTGGAGCACTCAGAGAAACAGAAGAGACTTAATAATAGGGTGAAGTAACAGGATGGGGGGAGAATAAAAAATAGACTGGAATTACAGCGTGAGAAGTTTGGTTAGATTTGATAACTTGTTTTCCAGTAATGACGGAAAAGACGTACTTGAATGGAGGGATAGGCTGTTTGTTGGAGAGAGCCTGGGCTGGTACAGCCCTGAGGAAATCCTGTCTTCTATGTTGTTTTTCAGTTTGAATTTGAATGCCGGGCCCGTGGTGCAGACATCTTAGCCTACCCGCCCGTGGTCGCTGGAGGTAATCGGTCAAACACTTTGCACTATGTGAAGAATAATCAGCTCATCAAGGTACACGAAATGCCCTTCAGTGCCACTTCCTGTGGTGCCACTTCTAAAGCACTTTATTGTTTATAAAATGATTTTACAGACATTATCTCATTTGATTCTCACGTTAGCACTGTGAGATAGGAGCAATTATTAACATGCCTGTTGAACAGATGAGGAAAATAAAAAATTAGGCAACTCATTAGGGCAGAGCTGAGAATTCTACTCTAAAGCCTCTGCTCATTTCTTTCCCTGCTCATATTTTTTAATAACACTCCTTCTCAAAGGACTTGGGCAACAGTGGGCCATGCATATTTTGGGAGCAGACAGATTTTAATAGTACCTTATTAGCTGTGAGGGAGTATCTTTTATGGTTTTCTCCCCAAATGACTATACAAGTAAAGAATTGTATATGCCTTTATTAAGTCCACTTTTTTTTTTTTAAGGTGGGAAAAGGGGTTTTTTGTTTTGTTTTAAGTAGCCTCAGTGCTCAGCATGGAGCCCAGTGCAGCACTTAAACTCATGACCCTAAGAACAAGACCTGAGCTGAGATCAAGAGTCAGACACTTAACCAACTGAGCCACCCAGGCACCCAAAGTCCACTTTTAATTATCTGTTTTAATTTTCAGTAATTTCAGAAAAATAAATATAGCAAATATGTAAATTACACAGCATATTTTTTAAATGAATACCCATGAACTGATCACTCAGCTGAAGAGCTAGAACATTACCAATTCTTTGCATCTACTTATGTGTCTTTATGCTTTGCTATCCTGTTGCCTCCCTCCCAGAGGTAACTAACTAGTTATCCTAAATTTTTGTCTTCCCTTGATTTTTTTTTTTTAAGATTTTATTTATTTATTTGACAGATAGAGAGCACAAGTAGGCAGAGCGGCAGGCAGAGGGAGAGGGAGAAGCAGGCTCTCCCCTGAGCAGGGAGCCCAATGCGGGGCTCGATCCCAGGACCCTGGGACCATGACCTGAGCCGAAGGCAGTCGCCCAACGACTGAGCCACCCAGGCGCCCCTTCCCTTGATTTTTTTTAAGGCAGTTGTATCATGTATACATGATTCCCCAAACAATTAGTTCTGCTTGTAAAAAGAAAAAAATTAGTTCTGCTGGTCTGTGAACTACATAAAAATTATACTGCTATATATAGTTTTTTGGAAATTTTTTTTATTCGCAAGTGTGATAATACAAAATTTTTTCCCCAAGTATTTGTATCTGTTTATACTCCTGCCAATGGTGTGTAATTCTACTGACCACATCTTCTCTATCCCTTGGCGTTATCAGACTTCTTAATTTCTGCCATTCTAATTGGTATAAAACAGTATCTCATCGTGGTCTTAATTTCTGTTACCTTAATTATCAGTGAAATTAAGCATCTTTTTTATCTTTAGCACTACTAGTTTCAACTTGCTAATGTGTTGTTTAGGATATTCTGATTTGTGTTCATGAGTGAGATTGGCTTACTTTTCTCATACTGTCTTTTTCTGATTTTCATATCAAGTCCAAATTAAGCTCATAAAATGAGTAGTTTCTTTTTGTAATATTATGAAATGATTTGAGTTAATGTTTTTTTTGAAAATTGGGTGGAATATACCTATAGAACTATTTGGGTCTGATATTTTCCTGTGTAAACTTTTTTTAACTACTGATTCAATTTCTTTAATATACTAAAGTTCTGTTTCTTTTTTTTTCCTTTTTGACATTTCTTATTTTAAAATGCAACTACTGGTAAAGTGCTTAAAACATAAAGGAACAGTTTCATAATTATAAAGTGGACACCCGTGTAACCATTACCTTGTCAAATAAAATGAGTATTGGCAAGCCGTAGCTCTCTGCACCAAATCCAGCCTGCCCTTTTGTTTTGTGAATAAAGTTTTATTGGAATACAGCTATTCCTGCTTTCTTCCCACAATGGCAGAGTTGAGTAGTTGCACCAGAGACAGTATGGTACAGAAAGTAAAAAAATATGTACTATCTAGCCCTTTACAGAAAAAAATTGTGAATGCCTGAAACAGGACATTACTATCCCTCCACCCCTAAGAAGCTTTTCCACCACGTGGTTCTTCCCAATGATAACTTCTCTCCCTGGTGAGATAACCACTCTCCTGATTTTGATGGTCATCATTTCTTTGCTTTTCATTTTATTCTACTACTAATAAACAATATGGTTTAACATAGTTTGGCTTTGGTCATGTTTGAGCTTTATATATTTGAAATATTATGTCTGTGTCTTTTTCAAATAACAGTATGTTGTTGCATACCACTGCAGTTTGTTCATTTTAATTGTTGTAGTAGAGAACAGCAGTTGGAGTGTGATCTGTGAGGTTAAATACATTTTTATAAGACTACCCAGACATTACTTGTCTTTTCCACTTTCATTCTCTCAAGTGTACAAGGAAGTAACCCAGCGGCTTTATGACCTGCAATATCACACCAGATTGAAGGGGGATAAGTAGATATGAGATTCTAGCTGTTTTCTGTTATGCTAGACAAAGAGATTTGTAAAACTGGATAACAATACCACATTTCTAACTGCATGTTTTTATTTAGAAAAATAGTTACTTTTCATTAAAAATGTTATTTATCTTAATATGTAATTATTGTTATTTTTAAACAAATTAGCAAATACTGTAAAGCTTTCTCAGTTTTAATTTATTAGTGTGATAAATAAGTATCCATAGGTGGCCATTTATACAGTTTCTAAGTTTTTACCATTATGAACAATGTTCTGTGAACATCCTTTTTTTTTTTTTAAAGATTTTATTTATTGGGCGCCTGGGTGGCTCGTTGGTTAAGCGACTGCCTTTGGCTCAGGTCGTGATCCTGGAGTCCCGGGATCGAGTCCCACATCGGGCTCCCTGCTCAGCAGGGAGTCTGCTTCTCCCTCCGACCCTCTTCCCTCTCGTGCTCTCTATCTCTCATTCTCTCTCTCAAATAAATAAAATCTTTAAAAAAAAAGATTTTATTTATTTATTTGACACAGAGAGAGAGATAGTGAGAGAGAGAGAGAGAGCACAAGCAGGGGGAGCAGCAGACAGAGGGAGAGGGAGAATCAGGCTCTCCGCTGAGCAGGAAGCCCGATGCGGGACTTGATCCCAGGACCCTGGGATCATGACCTGAGCCAAAGGCAGCCACTTAACCAACTGAACCACCCAGGCGCCCTGTTCTGTGAACATTCTTATATGTTATTCCTAGTATACATGTTATCAAATTTGTCTAAGGAACACATAATAATGTAATTGATGGGTCATAGGTATGCCTATTTGCACTTTAGTAGAAAACATTTCCAAAGTGATTATATCAATTTTTTTTTAAGATTTTATTTATTTATTTGACAGAGAGAAACACAGCAAGAGAGGGAACACAAGCAGGGGGAGTGGGAGAGGGAGAAGCAGGCTTCCCGCAGAACAGGGAGCCCGATGCGGGGCCCAATCCCAGGACCCTGGGATCATGACCTGAGCCAAAGGCAGACGCTTAACGACTGAGCCACCCAGGTGTCCTGATTATATCAATTTATACTTCACTTTTCCTGAGACAATTTGGTAGGTTATATTTTTCTACCATTTTGTCTACATTTTTAAAATTACTCAGCATCTTCTACCTTTTAATCTTTTGTAATTATAGTTATGTACCTTTTTACATTCTTGATATATTTTTGCATTTTTTCTTTTTTTTTTTTTTTTTTTTTGATTCAAGAAGACAAGCAATTAGTTATTAGAATTAGTTAGAAAGACCTGGGGGCACCATACTTAAAAGTTCCAAATCAAACACTAGCTTTGGAGCTAGATTAATTGAACACCACAGTAGTTCCTGGACCCACTGTGTGACCTTGGGCAAATAACAGCAGTACCTTGTAGGCCTGTTGAGAGGGTTAAGATATGTAGAATGAGTTTACCAATCCCGGCACATCATCAACATGCAGTAAATGTTGTCAGTGTTGTAGAGTGCCACATGACCTGTAGCATATTTACAGGAATATCCCATCCTGGTCTTACATAGGGCTGTCAGACATCTGAGGTCCTAATGGAGGCAGATTTCTCACTCAGGTCAAGGCATCTGAGAATGCCATACAGACTGCTCACCAGCCACTACTTTTCTCTCTTCAGGATGCCCTACTTTCAAGTCATCCTGGGGCTTCCTCTGTCCAAAGCCCACAGCTGTCCCCTCCACACATTTCTGGAGCTTGGCCGGGGTACTCCTGCCAGAGCAGAGGCTGCAGGGGAAAGGACAGCCTGAAGCTGATGCCTTTTCTCTTTTTATAAAAAGTAAACATACATTTACCCTGTGCACCAGCAATTCCATTTATAGGTATTTTTCAAGAAAAATTAAAACATAGATCCACAAATTGCCTTGTACAAGAATGTTCATAGCAAGTTCACTACTAATAGACCAAGTGTCCATCACCAGGATATTAGATACGGAAATTGCCATGTGGTGTATTCTTCAAATAAAATGGAACAAACCACTGTACTACCAGTGAATGATCTCAATGCATTATGCTGAGTGAATAAACCAGACACAAAAAATTATAAACTATATGATTCCATCTATATGAAGTTCTAAAATGGGCAAAACTAATCTATGATGATAGAAATCACATCATTGGTTGCTCCTCATGGGGATATTGACTGGGAAGGGGCCTGAGGGCATTTGACAAAACTGACTTAACTCTATATACTTAAGATTTGTGCATTTACTGTGCATACATTAAATCTCAAAAAACTTTGGCTAGAAAAAGAAATCTCACCAGAGATTCACTGGGTTTTATTATTCTTGTAAAACCCAACTTTCCACATCATTAATATTATTTTATCTTTCTTTATTATTTCATTACACTGGGCCCTTGCCTTTATTAATTTCACCCTTCTACTTTTTGTGTTTATTCTCTTGTTCTTTTTCTGGTTTCTTAAATTAGATGCTAAACTCATTAATTTGCATCCTTTCTTTTTTTACTCTAAGGGTCTAAGGATAAATTTCTCACTTTGATTATATTCTCCAAGGTTTTCCTAAGTTGTTAAATATATCATATATTAAAAACAATAAATATAATGTACTGTTTAAAAATAATTGAATGAATAACCATATATCATCTAGGATGAGAAGAACATTAGTAGTCCCCTGGGCAAGCTCAAGCACATCCCCCTTTCTATCTCCTACCGTCTTTTGTTTTAATCATTTTTGTTGTTTTTCTTCATAATTTTACCACGTGTGTCTATTCCTAAATAATATATTGCCCATTCTTAAAAAACTGGAGAATAAGCTCCATTGTAGCCGTCCAAGGAGAGAAAAGTATTCCCATTATTAGATAAATTGGCCTGAGAGAAAATAAGTTGAGAACTTCCAGATCATAGTCTTGCTTTGGTTATCCAAAAGCTTACAAGGGCTTTCTCTGGTGAAGTCTGTGGGCAAGGTCCTCAACAAGCTGTAAGAAATGCAGGGTACCGTTGGGGCATCGGGGAGAGCTCTAGTTAGCTCTAGTGGACTCAGTAGTAGGCATCTGATAGAAATGTCATCAGAACAGGCTGCTCTGTGCTTCTGCCTCTAACCACAGCTATATGGCACTGTCAGCAAGAGGCCAAAGCAGAGCTCTTCTGACAGTTTGTTTAGATTTACATGCATGTTCACCTTTCCCTCTTACATCTTAGATGGCCCTCCTGGGATCAGCTTCCTTCAACCTGAAGAAAATCCTTTAGATGAAGGTCTGTGGCTGATAAAATTTTCTATTTTCCTTTAGTCAAAATATCTTTATTTCATTCTCAATTCTTGATGATGGCTATGCCAAGGAAACTATCCTAGATTCTTTTCAATCATCATCTTTAGTATATCATTCCCGTTTCTTCTGACTTTCAGGGTTGCAGATTAAAACCAAACAAACGAGGGGCTTCTGGGTGGCTCAGTCAGTTAAGCGTCTCCCTTTGGCTTAGATCATGATCCCAGAGTCCTGGGATCCAGCCTGGCATCATGCTCCCTGCTCAGCGGGGAATCTGCTTCTCCCTCTGCCCCTCCCCCTGCTTGTGCTTGTTCTCATGGGCTCTCCCCCGCCCCGCCCTGCTCTCTCTCAAATAAATTTAAAAAATCTTTAAAACAAAATAAAAACAAACAAAAATACTAATTATCATTCCTTATGGGAAATCTCTTTTTGCTTTGACTATTTTAAGATTCTTTTCCTTTGGGGTGGGCGCCTGGGGGGCATCCAACTCTTGATTTCAGCTCAGGTCATGATCTCAGAGTCCTGAGATCTAGCCCCATCATGGGCTCAGTGCTCAATGTGGAGTCTGCTTAAGATTCTCTCTCTCCCACTTCTCTGACTATCCTCCTCTGGGCCGTTTTGCTGTTCGTGACATGAGACAGACGGTTGCTGTGGGTGTCATCAAAGCAGTGGACAAGAAGGCAGCTGGAGCTGGCAAGGTCACCAAGTCTGCCCAGAAAGCTCAGAAGGCTAAATGAATATTATCCCCAATACCTGCCACCCCAGTCTTAATCAGTGGTGGAAGAACGGTCTCAGAACTGTTTGTGTCAATTGGCCATTTAAGTTTAATAGTAAAAGACTGGTTAATGATAACAATGCATCGTAAAACCTTCAGAAGGAAAGGAGAATGTTTTGTGGACCATGTTTTTTGTGTGTGTGTGTGGCAGTTTTAAGTTATTAGTTTTTAAAATCAGTACTTTTTAATGGAAACAACTTGACCAAAAATGTGTCACAGAATTTTGAGACCCATTAAAACAAAAATTTAATGAGAAAAAAAAAAGATTCTCTCTCTCCCTCTGCCCCTTCCCCCACCACTTGCGCATATATGTGCTCTCTCTAAAAAATGAATGAATGAATAAATAAATAATTTTTTTTTAAGTTTTCTTTTCCTTTGCTATTTTTCGGTTTTATTGTGTGTCTAAGAGTAGATTTATTTTTACATACAGTCATCATGATACCTTCCCCCTCTCGAATCTGCATTCGTGTCTTCATCAGTTCTAGGAAATTCTCAGACACTGGTGTAGATACGTCTCTCCTACATTCTGTTCACTCCTTCAGCAACTTCAGGTAGATGTGTGTTAGACCTTTTTCTGTTTCCAGCAAGCTAGCTTCCATGTTTACATTTGCCTTGTCTCTCTCTCTCATATTCTAGGGGACTTGGATATGTCTGTCTTCCAGGAAGCCAGTTTCCCTTTGGTTATCTAATCTGCTTCTTCAGCCATCCTCTGAGAGATTGACTTCAGAAGTTGTTTTTTCTTTCCTTCTGGTTCCTTTCAAATCAGCATAGTTCTTTTCAATTGTCTCTTTTTGCTTATTCATCTTTGTGGTTCTGTTCCTTATCCCTTTAAACATTTCATGATAGCTATTCTGTATCTAATCATTCCCTTACCTGAAGTCCTGGCAGATCTAAATTTGGTATTTGTTCCTGCTGACTCTCACATACAGTGACCTATCTTGTGTGCTTGACGACCTTTGGTTGTGAGCTCACATTTATTTACTTGATGTTATTTTTTTGAAATCATGCCAGCCCAAATTTGGGGGAAATTTCCTCCAGAAGTTGTTTGAATATGCTTTTGCCAAAAGATTAGTGGTCCTAATGACCTGGGACTCTTGTATCCCCTATGAGAATCCTGGATTAATGTGAGAATCGCTGGCTCATTATCCCCACTTTTTGCTGCAGGACCTCAGGGCAACATCTCCTTTTCTGTGTCTACAGTACCACTTACCTTATCACTACTCTCAGCTCTAGTTTCAGTTCTGGGGTACCTTTTTTCAAGAGAGAAAAAGTCTTTAAGACCTCTCTTACATTATGTAATGTCAACCTTTCATAAAATATATCTGTATCCAGGATCTGGTTGTTTTCCTTGACATTTTTTATTGTTATGTTAATCACCATACATTACATCATTAGTTTTTGATGTAGTGTTCCATGATTCATTGTTTGCATATAACACCCATAGGATCTGGTTGTTTTCTAACAAGAAATGTATTCTGTCATTTTG
This sequence comes from Callorhinus ursinus, assembly GCF_003265705.2. Lineage (NCBI taxonomy): Eukaryota > Metazoa > Chordata > Mammalia > Carnivora > Otariidae > Callorhinus > Callorhinus ursinus. Next base: position 7,570,226 of record NW_027397110.1, on the reverse strand, counting down.
CCAGAAACAAAACCCACATCCATTCGTCAAAGTTGCCATTATTAAATATATATACCCATTGAACCATTATTCTACTACAAGCCAAGTTGTGTGTTTATTTATACATAAATAAGATGTACCCTGTCTTTAAGGACATAAATAGGTAGTTTCAATATAATATGACAAGTAATAAGAGAGAGATAAACCTAAAGCTTTTTTTCTTTCCCCACATGTATTGTGATGGGGAGCAAAAGGGGAAATGATATTCTAAAAGTTAAATGGTTAAGGGTAATCGTATTTGAATAAGGCCCTGGATACCAACTTATATAGGAATTTTAAACATAATGGTGATAATGATACCATTTATGATGTGCTGTTTACACCTAGTAATTCAGACCTAAACAGTGTGGTTCCAGTGTGGGCCTATGCACTACACTACTACGCAACAGCCACTTTCTTAAGTCATGTGAATTCATTTGAAAAATCGAGATGCTGTTTCTTATAAGAAGGAACCAGAGAAGATTAGTCTCCTTTAAGTTAGCTTTTTAAATATATATATAAAATGAAAGACACAAAGTGTTTAAATTAGAAAAAAAACAACTGACAATCATAAGGTCACCTACTTTGACATACCATACTTTTGTTGCAGGATGGGGAAATGGTGCTGCTGGATGGAGGTTGTGAGTCTTCTTGCTATGTGAGTGACATAACCCGTACCTGGCCTGTCAATGGCAGGTAGGACTTCTACAGTTCCCATTGCTGCTTAGGAGTATGAGTTGGAATATGGGTATATTAGGAATAAATGACTGAAAAATATACAGGTCCCCTCTAGCGCAGGTTAATTGCCTTTGCAAAACTCCTGATTACTTTCCAAGACTGTTTTATTCACCAAACCATAGGATCAGTCATCTAGACACACCTAGTTAATACACACACATTCACATTTAAAAAAATAAATTTGAGGGGTGCCTGGCTGGCTCAGTCAGTGGAGCATGTGACTCCTGATCTTGAGCTTGGGGTTCAGGCCCCATGTTGGGTGTAGAGATTACTTAAAAATAAAATCTTTAAAAATAAATAAAATAAATTTGGAGTTTTTATTTTCTGATTACAAAAGTAATCCAGTTTTCAGTTAAAAAAAAAATCAATAGACATGAGAAGAATCAGGAAAAGAATCAGAAAATGACCCATAATCAAGAAAAATAGTCAATAAAAGCAGATCCTGAATAACCCTAAGATTTCAGTTAGTAGACAAGGACTTTCAAGCAGCTATTATAGATATGTTCACAGAGTTAAAGGAACATATATAAGTACAGTGAGTGAACCAATGGAGAGTCTCAGTAAGAAATAACCAGAGATTCTGGGGAGATGGTAGCAAAAGCATAGTTTTTTGCTCTCTCCAAATTGGCAAATAATAATAGAGCTACTAGGTAACAAAACCAAACACTGGGTGATAGGATATCACTTAAACTGTAAAATGCAAACAGTTATGAATACACTGCACAACTACAAGGCCTGGATGATATCAGTATCTGTGTGGAAGAAAGAAGGAGGCAGCGGTAGTAGAGGAAGCTATCTGACGTACCTGGGAACAAAGGAACTCACAGATAACCAACAGCTATTCACTGGAAAGAATGGTGAGCCAGTTTGAGAACAGAAACTGAAAATGGGAAAGATTTGTCACTCCAGAGGCCTGAGGAAGTTTGAAGGTGCTATGCTCCCTTCTCACTAAGAAGAAACTGCTGGAAGTAGAATCGAAAGTAAGCAGGTTAAGAACAAGAGAAAGGAAGAAATTGAAATACCCAAATCAGAGAGGGGGAGAGGAATTGAAAGCAAGCTGCCATATTGTTTACCACTACACTGAAACAGTAGGAGTACCAGTAAGCTCTGTGATGTTAAAAAATCTTTACTAAATCCTGCCTCATTCTAAAAATTTAGGAAAATTAATTTTATATAAAATAAGCAACAAAAAAGTATCTTGGTTAATCTCGTACAAAGTTAATTAAAAGCAAAAAAAGGAATAAGGAGCACATAACATCAACATCCCTCCTGATAATGGAAGCATACCAGAAAGACATGGCTACAAAAGAGATCAAAACAGTGACCTACTATGTTAAAGCAAGCTAGAATTTTTTAAGCACATCATTCAAGACATGAAAGAACAACACAAATCAAAACTGGAAAATTCAGAAACAAAGTGACAATACTCAGGAAAGAACTAGAAATAAAATAAAAAATCATACCAGAAAAAAGACTGGGTTGAAAGGTACACACTAGGGCACCTGGGTGGCTCAGTCGGTTGAGCGACTGCCTTCGGCTCAGGTCATGATCCTGGAGTCCCGGGATCGAGTCCCGCATCGGGCTCCCTGCTTGGCAGGGAGTCTGCTTCTCCCTCTGACCCTCTTCCCTCTCGTCCTCTCTATCTCTCATTCTCTCTCTCTCTCTCTCTCAAATAAATAAATAAAAAATCTAAAAAAAAAAAGTACACACTAACAATGAAGCACAATAAAGCCTTAACAACAAATAGGAAGGATGAAAGGGAAGAAAATATTAAATATCAAAATGAAATAAGGAGAAAAAAGATTACAGGGAAAATGACAAATATTTGAAATAAGCAAAGAAGTTAGAACATACACATAAAGGAAGCTCTGAAGAAGAAAACGAAAGCATGGAAACAGAACATATCCTAAACACTATAATTCAATAAAATTTTCCTGAAATGAAAAAAATTCTGAAACTACTTTTGAAAGAGCACATGATGTACCTGAGAATATCAGCCCAGAAAAAGCGGCACCAAGACATATTCTAGTAAAATTCTGAACCTACAAGAAAAACTCCTTTGGGATCCAGAAAAAAAGAACATGTGATTTATAAAGGAAAGGAAATTAGATTATTATCAGACTTTCAAAAGCAGTGTTTTATACAAGTAGAAAAATAGAGTAACGTATTAGAGATACTCAAAGAACAAAAGTGTAAGCCAAAGACTTTATATGCAGCAAAAACAACTTTCAGCTGTAAAGGGCACAGATTCCTATGTAGAAACTTAAGGCTTCCTCCCATGAGGAATCTGCTAGAGCTAGAGAGCTATGTGATCCAATATGAAACCTAGTCACCAGTCCCATGGGACTACTTACATTTAAATTAATATCAAATCAAATTTACACTAGTTTTTTACTTGAACTGGCCACATTTAGCACATGTTGCTAGTGGGTACCAACAGATACACAGGACAACACATCAGCACAGGAAGGTTTATTGGTCAGTACTGTGCTAGAGCATGAGCTTCAGTTGACCAAAGTGACTAGAGACATTGACATAAGGATTGCTGGTGAACATGAGAAACAGTTCACTGTAGAACTAAGCGTTGTAGTAATAGCTGTATGCTCTGATCATGTAGAGTAGTACAACATTTTTTTAAATGGAGAATGGGAGGAGCATATGGAAAAAAAAAACCTCACTATTTCCAGCAGTTATATTTGTTATAATATTTGTATTGTTATTCTGAAATTGGTGTGTGTGTCTGTGATAGGGGGTTAAAACAGAATAAGAGGGGCACCTGGCTGGCTCAGTCAGAAGAGCAGACAACTCTTGATCTCAGAGTCATGAGTTCAAGCCCATGTTGGGTGTAGAGATTACTTAAATAAACAAGCAATGAAAATAAATAAATAAATACAAACAAAAGAGTAAGAGATCATTTTAATTCTTCTTCCTTGTGTCCTTGAGAACCAGGATGCATGGTATGGAAGAAAAAAAGTAAATGAAATATAGAGAGGTTACGTAAAAGCTCTGTAGTCTCAAATTTTAATTGAAATATCAGTATGAACTCAAATGATTTTTTTTCTTTATATGATTTTTCGCCTTACTTTTTCTTTCCACCGAGAAGGCTAGAAACTATGACCAACTTAGTAGCAATGAGTATCACCAGTGCCCTGATTATGATCTTGAAATAGAATTTTTCCCTAAAATAAATGAGAGCTTCTTGGAGAGTTGGCTGATTCCAGGTCTGGATCAAGAAATTTATAAAATGAAGCCTGGATCTTAGAATATCAGATAGCAGGGGCGCCTCGGTGGCTCAGTCATTGGGCATCTGCCTTCAGCTTGGGTCGTGATCCCAGGGTCCTGGAATCGAGCCCCGTGTCGGGCTCCCTGCTCTGCAGGAGACCTGCTTCTCCCTCTCCCACTGCCCCTGCTTGTGTTCCCTCTCTCACTGTCTCTCTCTCTGTCAAACAAATAAAATCTTTAAAGAAAAAAAAACAATACCAGATAACAAGGAAATGAGCAAAAACCAGTAGCGTCCTGTCAAAAAGACTCAGGAACTAACTTGAAGAGGTCCCACAGGTCAAAGATAGGAAACTTTGAGATTTGATAATGGTAATAACTTAAACCCATCAAATACATTCAAAACCATGAGTTCATAATTTTTTTATAATAGTAATTTTTAAAAAATTGTTCATCTTCAAAGGATGATGGGAATCAATTCATTATATTGAAAAGTGGTAAATAGGGGCGTCTGGATGGCTCAGTCGCTTGGGCATCTGCCTTCAGCTCAGGTCATGATCCCAGGGTCCCAGGATCGAGTCTCTGTCAAATAAATAAATAAAATCTTAAAAAAAAAAAGTCTGAAGAACAGAAATATATTGTAGAAGAATGAAGAAAACCTCAGAGACTTCTGAGACATTTTCAAGCAAATTAACATACATCTAATTGGAGACTCAGAAATTGAAGAGAGAACAGAGCAGAAAAAAACCTTTGAAGAAATAATAGCCCAAAACTTCCCAAGTGTGGTGAAAGACAACAACTTATAGACGTGAATGACATTGTGGTTTTTTTTTTTTAAAGATTTTATTTATTTGACAGAGAGAGAGAGACACAGCGAGAGAGGGAACACAAGCAGGGGGAGTGGGAGAGGGAGAAGCAGGCTTCCCGCGGAGCAGGGAGCCCGATGCGGGGCTCGATCCCAGGACCCTGGGACCATGACCTGAGCCGAAGGCAGACGCTTAATGACTGAGCCACCCAGGTGCCCCTGTGAATGACATTATTAACCACCTTAATTACATTGACATTTGTAGAACACTATACCCAACAACTGCAGAATACATAGTCTTTTCAAATACTTATGGAACATCACCAAAACCATTTGCTGGACCATAAAATGAGTCTTAATGAGTTTCAGAAGACTGAAGCTTATAAAATGTGTTCTCTGACTACAATGGAATTAAATTAGAATGTCATAATATGGGCGCCTGGGTGGCTCAGTTGGTTAAGCGACTGCCTTCGGCTCAGGTCATGATCCTGGAGTCCCGGGATCGAGTCCCGCATCGGGCTCCCTGCTCAGCGGGGAGTCTGCTTCACCCTCTGACCCTCTTCCTTCTCGTGCTTTCTATCTCTCATTCTCTCTCTCTCTCAAATATCTCTCCCAAATAAATAAATAAAATCTTTAAAAAAAAAAAAAAAAAGAATGTCATAATATGATATTTTTTGAATCTCCAAATATTTGGAAATTAGTGAATATATTGTAAATAACCAGTGGGTCAAAGAAGAAACCACAAGGGAAAGGGAAGAAACCACAAAGTACTTCAAATCAGTGATAATAAAAATACTATATATCAAAATGTGTCATATAGAGCTACAGCAGAAATTTATATGTGGCTTTAAATGCTTAAGTTAAAAGAAAGGTTTGAAATCAATAATGTAAACTTCCACCTTAGAAAGCTATTAAAAAGATGAGCAAATTAAACCCAGAGTAAGCAGGAGGAAGGAAACAAGATAAGACCAAAATATCAATGAAATAGGAAAAAGATAATGAGTAGAGAAAATTAACAAAGCCAAATGGTTGTTCCCTAAATAGATTAATAAAATTGATAAACTCCCTTACAAGATAAAAAAAGAGAAGACAAATTACCGTAATCAGGAATGAAAGAGGGTATATCACTATAAGTCTTCAGATATCAAAAGGATAATAAGGTAGGGGTGCCTGGGTGGCTCAGTAGGTTAAGCATCCAACTCTGGATCTCAGCTCAGGTCTTGATCTCAGGGTTGTGAGTTCAAGCCCCATCTTGGGCTCCACGCTGGGCTTGGAACCTACTTAAAAAATAAATAAAGGATAATAAGGTAATGTGAACAACTATAGGTAGTCCTTATTGTTAGTCACAGAGCAAATGCAAATTAAGCCTCTGCATATGCACTAGAATGGCTAAACTTAGAAAGACCAAGCATATCAAGTGTTGGCAATGATGCAGTGCAACTGGAACTCTCAGACATTGCTCGTGGTGACAGAAAATGCTACAGTTACTTTGGGAAAAAATTTGCTAGTTTCTTATAAAGTTAAATAAACACTGATTACTTGGCCTAACAAACCCACTTCTGGGTATTGATCAAAGAGAAATGAAAATGTGTCCACAAAAAGACTTGTACAAGAATACTCAGAACAGCTTTATTCATACCGTAGCCCAAAACTGGAAACAACCTAAATGTCCATCAACAGGAGACTGAATATACAAGTTGTGGTTTATTCATACATGGAATATCACTTAGCAATAAAAAGCAGCAAACTACTGATTGAACCAACACCATGATGGATCATACAGACATTGTACTCAGTGAAGAAAGCTTAACACAAAAGAGTATATATTGTATGATTCCATTTATACGTATGATTCCATTTATATTATAGAAAACTAAGGTGAAGGGTGCCTGGGTGGCTCAGATGGTTAGGCGTCTGCCTTCGGCTCAGGTCATGATCCCAGGGTCCTGGGATCGAGTCCCGCATCAGGCTCCCTTCTCAGCGGGGAGCCTGCTTCTCCCTCTGCTTCTCTCTCTCTCTCTCTCTCTCTGTCTCTCATGAATAAATAAATAAAATCTTAAAAAAAAGAAAACTAAGGTGAAAATAATCAAAACTCCTCTCATGCTCTCTCTCTCTCATTCTCTCTCTCCCAAATAAATAAATCTTTTAAAAAAATAAAAATATAAAATAATCAGAACAGCCTTTGCCTCTGGTTGTGGGAATACTGATTAGAATAACAGTGAGGAAACTTTCTGTGTCATGATGGGAATATGGATCTGGATCAGTCAGAGTTCTCCAGAGAAACAGAACCACTAGGATATATTATGTATGTGGGTATATGTGTAGGTAGGTTGGTCGATTGCTTTTTAAGGAATTGACTCGTGCAGTTGGGGCTGGCATGTCTGCATTTTGTGAGGTAGGCCAGCAGGCTAGAAACTCCAGCAAAAAATGGATGTTGCAGATGTGGGAATTCCTTCTCTATAGCAAGGCAGTTCTGGCATTTGAACTCATTTAGTGTAGGCTACCTTTGCTACCTTTTAGTGTGTGTTTCAGCCAACCAACCAAATAGACTGTTAGAGCCTTATTTGACCCTGGAGCTGCAACACTGAATCCAGAATCTCTGCTTAATGGACTTTTATTTATTTTTTTTTAAAGATTTTATTTATTTGAGAGAGGGAGCATGAACACAAGCCAGGGGGGAGGCAGAGGGAGAGGGAGAAGCAGGCTCCCCACCGAGCAGGGAGCCTGATGTGGGGCTTGATCCCAGAACCCTGGGATCATGACCTGAGCCGAAGGCAGCCGCTCAACTGACTGAGCCACCCAGGCGCCCCTCTGCTTAATGGACTTTTATCAATACATTCAGCCTTATCCAACTTTATGTTCCTTCCATCATTATCCTGCAGTGTTCATATACATTCCCACACATATTCCTAGATTTTTGTCTATGTAAAGAGGAAAAATCACATCGGTTTTTGTTTTGTTTTGTTTGTTTGGATTATAGTGCACCTCCTGGTGGGTCACACTTTATACCTAACCTTTTAGGGCCTGCTGAGAGTAGAATCTGATCACAGGTCTAGAACCATCTGCTAAGGCAACTCCCCCATGGGAGGTTCCTGTAGGTTCTCAGTCAAAATAGAGTGAATCTCCTTAGCTGGGGGTAGAAGGGCTGCTTCTACTGGCAAAGACTCAACCGAATTTAGGGCTCAATGTTCCCAACTTTATTGGGATCAGTACATCCATTTGTCAAAATTGTACAGCTCAGATTTCTGTACTTCAGTATATATAAAATTTACATGAAAAAAAAACTTAACTCTTTAGTAATACTGTGGTGGGTTGGAATATAGGTACATTTATAGATGACACAAATATAACAGTGTTGCTAATGGCTGAACCTGGAGATGGATATGAAGGTGTTCATTATTCAATTATATTGTTATTTTAACCATTCTTATTAGGGGACATTTAGAGTGTGTCATAATTATAAAAAAAACCTGAATGTTTTTATATATTCAGCTTTTTTTTATTTCAAATATTTTCTTAGGATGGAATCTTAGAGCAGAATTACAAGCTCAAATTTTATGAGTATCGTTATTAAGGCCCTTCATTTAATTGGCTATACTAATTTGCACTGCCATCAACAGTGTAGAAAATCCATATCATATACTATGCCAGCTTAATAGTTTCTCATTTTTCCCCATGACTGCTAAAGAAATTATTATTCTAAGGACACCTAAAAACTACATGTTACTAGTAGCCAAAGTATCTACTAGTTTATCTCATGACATCTGCTTTACCTACAAGAAGTGGATCACTTTGTTTTGGTTTGTTGTTTTGTTTGTTTGTTTATGGTAAAAAAAAAAAAAATGGACCAAGGGTGAGCTTGATCTGGCCCTCCCATTGCTGGGAGCGTGCATCTGCTAGCCTCACCTCATGTATAGCTGCTGATCATTTGAAAGATAGACTATTGCTGCCCCAGCTTTAAGAGTTATTGCTCTTCTTGTTGAGTGTTGAGGGCACAGTTAAGGTCCTGTCAGTACTGATATACTGGTACTGATGAAGTAATCAACAATGCCCCATCATCAGCACCTTGGGAGTTTTCCTAATCAAATTTAGAAGCAAACTTCCTGCAATATCAGATTATTCCAAATGTGAGTTATTTGGTTTTCCTGTCCCCAGGTTCACAGCACCTCAGGCAGAACTCTATGAAGCTGTTCTAGAGATACAGAGAGACTGTCTGACCCTCTGCTCCCCTGGGACAAGCTTGGAGAACATCTACAGCTTGATGCTGACACTGATTGCACAGAAGCTTAAGGAGTTAGGGATCGTGAAGAACATTAAGGGAAATAATGCCTTCAAGGTACTGCCCCTCTTTTGACACTGGCTCTCAAAAACACCTGATGTGCTGCTGGGTTTTTATCCTATGGAAAACTAATTAAATTTAGAAATGGTCTTTGTGATCTTCGTCTACGAGAGGGATTTAGAGTGAACATGGATTAAAACAAAAGGAGTCAGTACTTACTTCTCCCAGAAGATGGCAGCACATTCTAGTTCGTTGCATCCTGTGTAAGTAGCTCAAGCTGCAGAAAATGAAGTCTGGTGCAGACAGGGTGGAAATGGACACAAAAAAAGGAGAAGAGGTTAACTCTCAATCCCTTTGTGGCGATTTTGAAAAGATAGAAGTCGTGGGGGAGGGTGTTTGTTGCTTCAGTGACATTGGTGAGATGAACCGTATCCCCAAGGGCCATGTCTTTAGTGAATTTCATCTACATCCAAAATGTAATGATGTTCAGTAAGAATGTAAAACCTTAGCTTTAAATTAAGATGCCAGGTGGCCACGCCAAACAGACCATTAAGGCATCTCATCTCCAAGTTTAGGCTTCCAGGGTTTCTTTTATCAGTAGGAAAGACATTATAAATTCCTCCTGCTGAAGCCAACAAATCTAATTAACGGATAGGAATAGCCAAGCCGGTAAATGCCTAATAATTATTGTGTTAATTTTGATGTTCTGTGCCTACTCCACAAGTTGCCGTGAGATACTCAGGATCTCTAGAGCCGGCTTTCTGAGAAGGACTTGTGAACGCTGAAAAGAGAACTATTCTAACATAATCATCCTCCCTCCCCCAAGAAAAGAGGTTTTCATTTGCCGTAGTCATTACTGGGGTTACCCAAGTCAGCATGTATGTAGTATATTAAGTAATGGGAAAGGAAATGTGGATTAGTTCAAAGGCCATCAGTAGAATTGCATTCAAGAGGTAGCAGTTTATCAAGTCTCTTGAGCATTAGCCCGAGGGTAGGTTAAACTGCAAAATGGCAGAAACGTGGGGGAAGTATTAACACATATCTCACTGACTTATGCATGCTCAGCTTTCCCCTTAAGGCGTCATTGCGCTAATAACACTGTGGTGATTACCTTTTCCAGGCTGCTCGAAAATACTGCCCTCATCATGTTGGCCATTACCTCGGGATGGATGTCCATGACACTCCAGACATACCCCGTTCCCTCCCTCTACAGCCTGGTATGGTAATCACGGTGGAGCCAGGTAAGGGCAGGTGCTAGCAGCCTGTGATCCCTTGGGGCACATAATAGTAGCGGATAGAAAGGTAAATGTTGTTTATTTTTACCTGAACCAACATAGTTAAATTAGGAGAGACAGGAAAATGGATTTCTTCAGTGTAGATGGGAACTTTATTTTAGATTTTTTTCTTGATCTTTCTTATTTAACGTCACACAATTTGTTTAATTTGACTTCTCCAATAAACAATAAAGATGGGGAATACTTTTTATAAGTAAATATTAAGAAATAAATCTTTTTTTATACCCTGCCTTTGCCAGGGCCAACTTATACTAGTCTCCTGTGCAGTGGTGGGCTGCTCACACCTCTGAGGCCCAGGTGCTTCCCTGCAGAAAGCTACTCAGACTCACCATGTTCCACTCTGCAAACTGCATTGAACTGTCCACATTATTCTCCTTCGGATCTAAGTCCTTTTTCCTGAGCTTCAGAGAAAGCTGGTGATCTAATGGCTGCCCAGCTTGATGATCCTGGGCAGTGGGCAGAATTCAGCAGAGAAGTGGTGGTCACAGTGGAGTGTAAGGATTGACGTTAAAAGAATAATTTTTAAATACTCTGTTTTTGTCACGAAAATGGATTTCAGCTGTTGATTTCAAGTGTTTTCCTCTCTAAATTATAGAAATTATAGCTGGGACCTGACTTTGTTATACTACCCAGGCCTACATTGCTATCTGTGGCCTTATGTACTATTCATTCCAGTCTGGTTGGTGCATGGGTGCTTCCTTAGGCTTTGGCTACATATTCCTTTGCTGATCTTTTTCTTTTTATCAGAGGGCAGCATCTGTGCGGATAATGGAGGAAGTTTCCAGTTTCTTAAATATGAAAAGACATGTTCTTGTCTGACTTTGTGATTAGAAAGGGTACCTTGGGCTCTTAGAATTTTCCAGATGTTCCTTAAAGTCTTCCTATTTCTTATTCTGCATCGTGTGCATCAGTTATATTTATGGCTTCTTTGAGTATCTCTACAGCTTGTTGTTCAGGCTAAGTGGGTTTTTTCAATATATTTTAAAATACTTTATATCCCTGTTTTAGCAGTTCCCTTTTCCCAAGGGATGATTAGGCAGAGAAAGAATGCATTTATATAATCTACTGGTTCCCAGCATATGTTGACATACTCATAAGTAACTTTAGTGGCCTGCTTAAACCACCAGAATATGACAGAATCATGATAGAGCCTATAGTCTGGTATACCAAACAACTACAGCAGTAGTTCTAGCAGCCAACATTTATTGACCATTACGTGGCACACACTTTTACATATATGTACTATCCCACTTAATATCCACAGTTCTAGGTAGATACTCTTAGGATCGCAATTTTACAGATCATTTGTAGCACAGAGAGGTTAGCTTGCTTGTCCCAAATCATCCAGTTACTGCCACTTAGGAAAAGCACATTCTTTTTTCTACTTTTCAGGCATTTATATTCCAGAGGACGACAGAGATGCCCCAGAGAAGTTTCGTGGTCTTGGTGTACGAATTGAAGATGATGTAGTGGTGACTCAGGATTTACCTCTCATCCTTTCTGCAGATTGCCCCAAAGAGATGAATGACATCGAACAGATATGCAACAGGGCCTCTTGACCCTCGTTGCAGCCCGCATGCCTCTCAGGTTTAGAGGGGGTATACGTCCGCATCTGTGCACGTGTGCCGACTGCGCATCTGTGCGTGTATGCTTCTACACATGTTCCATTTGGGAGTGTGGCAACTGTATGAATGTATGAAATTGTGTATGTGATCTTTATTTAAGTAGCTAAAAATCTGGAAAATTGAATTGTTGAACAGTATGTTACTACAACTTTAGTAACATTAACTCTGTACAATTAATGACCAAGGCAGGTTTAATTTTTAAATGTACAGAAAGATCTTGATTATATATGTCCATGCATTCCAGTTAACACAATTAAACATACAGAAAATTTTCTCTTTCTCTCCAACTCTTTCTCTTTCTACACTTTTGCTGAGATCTACTTAATATCATAAGCTGTTTATGATGCTTATATTTTGAGCTAACCACCAGTGTCTCTGCCTATACTAAAAGCCACCTGTCAGTGACTGTGGGTGGCCAATACACATCTTCCATAACTCCTATCCATCTCTTCCAGACCCTGTATGTCTACTGGAACCATATGAGCCCTTGTGGGCACTGGTGTCCTACAATCCCACCATTCAGCTCCAATCCAGATTCTAGCAACACTAACTATTAAACAAAACAGTTTTGAGTTTTTCTTGCTATTTGGTTGCTTGTGGCCTGGAAAGTGTTTAGTGCTTGATGAAGGAAGAAGTGGAAGAGAAAGAAAAGCATATATGTATCTGCTATAGATCTACACCTCTGTCTGTTCTCAATCTGAAGAAGATTCCTTTTCCAGGTATCCATGCTTTCTTTGTAGATTCTTAGTGCACTGACCCTCATAGCACACCCTTGAAGCTGCTGCCCTGGCCAAGGGTAGATCCTCTCCTTACCCTGTTGACGTCAGAGGAACGGCACCCAGGTTTCAGAGAGATGCTCCTGTTATCATTCTACAGTGTGTCTAGTGCAATATATGGAACTCACCCAGTACCTGTAAACATCCTATGATCCTTTTATTTCTCTGATATTAGCACTGGAAGGGCAGTAGTAAGGAGTCATATTTCCCCTCAACACAGCATTGGCTGCATTCATACAAGAACTCACTTTGCAGAGTGAACGGGGCTAGATTATTGCAGATGGTTTATTCAGGAGCTTCTGTCATAGAACTACTGTGTTCGCCTCCTTTAAACCTGGATATGGGCCCAGGATGTACAAAACATGCTGATTGTTAGAGCATAAATCTGAGGGATTTTAAGAAAGAAACGAGCTGGGGGATTAACACTCCCTGCAGTGCTAGAGGTTTGCCCATCTTACCAGGAAAACCCAAGGTACAGAGCCAAAAGCAGACAAGCAGCAACTTCATCAGGAGACAAAGATAATGGTATAAAGCAGAGTGATACACACGCTGTCCTGCCAGGACTCACCCTCGAGTGCTCTGGCTTTGCTCAGCAGCTGTGGGAGTGGGTGGCCACACAGGTGGTGTCTTATCCCTGGGCCTGTCCAACCCCCCTCCCTCCAACTTCTCAGTCCCATGCTACTTTCTAAAAGAAGGGGACTGAAAATCCGTAACTCTAGTTTCTCACCCTTTGGGCTTCTGTGGCCCCAACAACCCTTTCCTTGGATTGAGTGCCCTTAGTTCATCTACAATCCTGAAAAAGAAATTTCCTTTTCCTTCTGTAAATCTTTTTTTTGTGGTCTTCAACTTTCTAGCTAAAATTCTAGGTGGCTTTTATGTATAGCAGCACACCTGGACACGAAACAGACTTCTGCTTAGATTCTAGTCAAGTTCTGCAGATGTGAGTCCTGCTTAGAATGGCTGTGGCAGAATTCTTCTGGTGACTTTTAATGCCTGAGCCAAGTACATTGTTCTTTGAGTCCCGGATTAACCTCAGTAGCTAAGCATTGCCTCAGACTATCAGAACCATCAAGAGATGGATTGCATAGTGTTTCAGGGCTGTCTGACATGTTCAGGATTTGTTGAGCAGATAGTGGTGCACAGGGCAAAAATCTTGTTCATTCTTAGCCATACCACAGACAAGCCCCGCATTTCCTCCATGTCTAACTATAATACTTTATATATGCACCAGGCTCTCCTAATGGAAACCTTACTCTTCAGAAGTCCTTCAGACGTTACACTGGGATTTTTCTCCCTCAGGTGGAGAGAGATGGTTGGGTCATTAATGATGCCATGTAAACGAAGGAAGCATAGCTCAATAGCCTCTGCTGCTTACTTTTGTGTGTTTATATCAGAAATCTGTGTTTTTCCTCATAATCAGGAAACAGACTGTTGTGTTTATTTGAAACGCAGTAGTAGCAATTGCTGGAGTAGAAACCCCTCTCTTCCCACATCCATAATATCCAAGCTAGGAAGGTACTTCTCATGGTGACTGAAAGTTCTCTCTGGGTCTTCTTTCAAAACACCCTTATTTTTTCACTGTCTTTGTAAGGTCAGAAGGGGAAAGCTCCTACCACAGACATTATATCTTAATTTGAGATTAAGATCCATAAAATAAGAAAATCCCATGAAGTTTAAGAAAATCCCGTGAAGACAATGTAACTCATTAAAATAGAAAAATTGGACTGTGTTATATTTTTCAAAGCTGACATAACCAACATCCTCTTTAGCTTTCTCAATAATAGAAAGATTACAGATCTGATGCAGGAGGGCTGCCTCCTCCTGTATCTGTGTCAGAGATCATAAGGACAGCACAGGGACTGCCCTGCCAGGCCAGCTGTGACCTCAGAGTCCTTTGTAACACTGTGTTTCCGGTAACTGCTACCAATAAAACAAAATTGGGATTTGCGTTAGACCCTGTCCGCCATCCCTCAGCTGGCATATGAGCAATAATAGAGCTCATTTGTGTGTGTGTGTGTGTGTGTGTGTGTGTGTGTGTGTGTGTGTGTTAGAAACCAAGTGAGGGCCCAGGATGGGGGCAGCATAAAGGACTGCTTGCAAGAGATTTTTATGGTGTGGTTAATTTTTTTTTAATTTTAGTTTCCCAAGGTGGGATCTGTAACCTAAAACTTAAGCTGATAGTGTTAGGTTTTAATCCTGGGAAAATATAATTCAAGCCAAAGTGTTTAATTTTCCTAATATAATGAGAAGGTGATACATCATTAAATGCTGACATTTAATTAGAGCAGAAGCCCATTGTCACAAAGTACATGCATCTTCCTGGCTGCTCTTCTTACTTCTGCCTGTGTGTCACTGAGGAACTTGAGGCTCAGATCCCCACTGAAATCAAGGCCTCCTGGGGTATATGCTTCATGAGGATCTGAGGGAACTGCAGTCTTTGTTAGCATTTATTAATGCTTTGTATGACTTTTGTGCAATTATATAAGTTCAGTTTGGACAAAACGCTGTTACTTTTTAAGGCTCTATCCACTGAAAATAGGTATGTCATTCCCCAACAAGGGAAAAGCATTTATTACTATCATTTTAAAAATAAACTGTAAAACAATAGAAAAGTATGTGGGGTGTGTGTGTGTTATTTTCAAATCTAGACTTTACAGCTTTAAATGTGAGAACATTTTGTTCTACAAAATATTTTTTATAGAGGGGCGCCTGCCTGGCTCAGCCAGAACAGCATGTGACCCTTGGTCTCGGGGTTGTGAATTCGAGCACCACATTAGGGGTAGAGATTACTTCAATAAACAAATCTTTAAAAATATATATTTTAGGGGCACCTGGGTGACTCGGTTAAGCATCTGCCTTCGGCTCAGATCATGATCTCAGGGTCCTGGGATCGAGTCCTACACTGGGCTCTCTGCTCAGCGGGGAGTCTGCTTCTGCCTCTCACTCTCCCTCTATGCTCTCCCTCTCTCTATCAAATAAATAAATGAAATCTTTAAAAAAATAAAATATACGTATATTTTATACGGAGTATTAACTGCTGTCACAAAATCATGATTCAAACTTAAGATGATCTTATCAGTCATAGAGGGGAAAAAAATGAATGAATTAGATCTGGCCCATTAAAAGATTGGCTCAAGGGTCTAATGTATAACATGGTGACTATAGTTGGTAATACTCTGTTGTATGATAGAAATTTGCTAAGAGAGTAGAACTTTAAATGTTCTCACCAAAAAAAAGCAGGGGGAGATAAATATATGAGTTGATAGATGTGTTAATTAAATAGATGGTGGGACACCCTTTCACAATGTATATCAAATCATCATCATGTACATTTTAAGTATCTTACATTTTGGTTAATTACACCTCAAGAAAGCTAGGGGGAGGGGCACCTGGAGGCTCAATTAGTTAACTGTCTACTTCGCTTAAGTGTCTGACTTCGGCTCAGGTCATGATCTGAGTCCTGGGATCAAGCCCCACATGGGGCTCCCGCCTGAGTGGGGAGTCTGCTTGTCCTTCTTCCTTTGCCCTTTCCCCCGCTCATGTTCTCTCTCTCCTAAATAATAAATAAATAAATAAATAAATAAATAAATAAATAAAATCTTAAAAAAAGCAAGCAAGCTAGGGGGAGAAGGTTGACTCCACAAAACTGACCCACAGGTCTCCAGACAGCCCCTGTACCACTCAAGACTGTGAACTCTGGCCATGAACATTTTATGAAGGATGAATTTTGTAGGGAAGTAGGATCAATTTGCAAAATTATAAATCTGTGAACTTTCTCAGTGAGCCATATACACAGCCATGAGTGTAGCCATTTCTTCCTAATAGGAATCCTCATTAAAATCAGGCTTTCTGGGGCACCTGGCTGGCTCAGTTGGTAGAGCATGTGACTCTTGATCTCAGGGTTGTAAGTTCGAATCCCACGTTGGGTGTTGAGATTACTTAAAAATTAAATCTTTTGGGGTGCCTGGGTGGCTCAGTCGTTAAGCTTCCGCCTTTGGCTCAGGTCATGATCCCGGGGTCCTGGGATCGAGCACCACATAAGGCTCCCCGCTCGGTGGGGAGCCTGCTTCTCCCTCTCCCACTCCCCCTGCTTGTGTTCCCTCTCTTGCTGTAACTCTCCCTGTCAAATAAATAAATAAAATGTTTTTAAAAAATTAAATCTTTTAAAAAATAATAAAATCTTTTTTTAAGATGTTACTTATTTGAGAGAGAGAGAGAGCACAAGCAAAGGGGAGGGGCAGAGGGAGAAGGAGAAGCAGACTCCCCACTGAGCCTGACGCAGGGCTCCATCCCAGGACCCCGAGCTCATGACCTGAGCTGAAGGCAGACACTTCAGCTGAGCCATCCAAGCGCCCCTAAAATTAAAACCTTTAAGTAAAATCTGAGGCTTTCTCTAAGGTGTGCCTTCCAACATTTTTCACATCCTGGCACACATAAAAAGATATTTTTTGTATGGCACAATGGAATAAATTTGAGAGGACTTCGGAATGTATACATAAGACTTAGAGAAAAAAATTCACTCCATATCCTTTATATAATTGTGATAAGAAAAATAACATGTACTAAGTTTTATAGAAACTTTTAAATTTGTGTAACACTTCCAAGAAATGATTTTCAGAATGTCAAAAGACAGCCTACTTGTGGGAACATGACTTTTTTTTTCATAATAGGCTGAAACCCTATACACAATTCCTAATCCAGACTTTTTAGCGGTAACATCTTCACATTCTTCATAATCACCATCTACAAATTTATTTGTACAAAGAGGTGACAAAAAACTTGAAACCGGGGCGCCTGGGTGGCTCAGTTGCTTAAGCGACTGCCTTCGGCTCAGGTCATGATCCTGGAGTCCTGGGATCAAGTCCCATGTCGGGCTCCCCGCTCTGCGGGGAGTCTGCTTCTCCCTCCGACCCTCTTCCCTCTCGTGCTGTCTATCTCTCATTCTCTCTCTCTCAAATAAATAAATAAAAATCTTTAAAAAAAAAAAAAAAACTTGAAACCATTGTTATAATCATTTAAAATTTTACGATTCAACTGATGAATGGATAAAAAAGATGCAATATATTCATATGTGAAATATTATGCAGCCATAAAAAGGAATGGAGCACTGACACCTGCTACAACACAGATGAATCTTGAAAAGTGTGCCAAGTGAAAGAAGCCAGACTCAAAGGCACATAACATAGGACTCCATTTATATAAAATGTCCAGAATAGACAAATCCATGGAGAGAGAAAGTAGTAGTTACAAGGGCCTGAGGGTAGGAAGGAAGTAGAGACTGACTGCTAGCAGAGTTTCGTTTTTAGGTGATGAAAATATTCCAGATAGAAGGTGGTGGCAGCTGCACAACTGTGACCCTACTAAAAAACCCTGAGTTGTACATTCTTAAAGGGAATCTTACGGTATTTGGATTAAATCTCAATAATTTACGACTGAGGGGCGGCTGGGTGGCTCAGTCGTTAAGCGTCTGCCTTCGGCTCAGGTCATGGTCCCAGGGTCCTGGGATCGAGCCCCACGTCAGGCTCCCTGCTCGGTGGGAAGCCTGCTTCTCCCTCTCCCACTCCCCCTGCTTGTGTTCCCTCTCTGTCTTTCTGTGTCAAATAAATGAATAAAATCTTTTAAAAAAATAATAATTTACGACTGAAATTAAATTTAAAGAATCTAACTCCTTTCATTGACAAATGTGAAATTTCTTATAATGTGGATTTTTAATCAAAGTAAAATCACATCAAATATTTCAAGATGATGAAGCTATAACTCACAGAATGTGAACATGCATTTTTAGAACAGTCACCCTGCCCCTAGCTTTGACCACAAAGGTCAGAAGTATTCCACATACATGAAGCAGAAAGCCAGGCTGTCTTGAGCTACACCTGCCGGGAGCCCTGGCCTACTCTTCAGCCCCCATGATCCGCATGGCTAGCAGCACCTCACGTCCCTGAAACACCAGAGGGCTCCAGCAACGCCATGGCTTCTTGTCTTTGATGAGCAACAGAACGCTCAGCAGCTGCTGCCAGAGTGGGTGACCAGGTGGGGGTCGATCCCAGGACTCAGATCATGACCTGAGCCCAAGTTAGACACAAGCGAAGCAGACAGTTAACCGATTGAGCCATCCAGGTGCCCCTCCCCCTCCTTGGCCATATTTCAGGCAGTCCAGGACTCCTGGTGGTAAGGTGACAGATAAGGGAGCTCTGGCTGCTCCAAGTTCCATCCACCTGGCCATCCCGAAGACAGTGGGGATCAGTATCTCCCCACACACTGATTTCAAGGCACACCACTCAGGGTATTTAATTGTAAAATCTAGAATTATACTGACCCGGAGCTTACCTTGGACATAAGAATTTGTGGCACTATGTAAATATTGATCCAGCTTTCCACCAGTTTGTAAAGCCTAGTCGTTCTGGATGCTTGTCACTAAATGCTGTCTTCCTTTTCCTAGGAAAGTTGAGACTGGGAAGCCCGCAGTGATACATCAGAAATGTTTTTAAAATAAACATCTTGAGAGGCGCCTGGGTGGCTCAGTCGTTAAGCATCTGACTTCGGCTCAGGGTCCTGGGATCGAGCCCCACATCGGGCTCCCTGCTCCGCGGGAAGCCTGCTTCTCCCTTTCCCACTCCCCCTGCTGGTGTTCCCTCTCTCACTGTATCTCTCTCTGTCAAATAAATAAAATCTTTAATTAATAAATAAAGAAATAAAATAATCATCTTGAAAATGTTATTCAGTATTTCGATGCTTAGTATTTGGCTATGCCATCTACATGTACACAGATTAAAGTCTCTAAAAGGGGCACCTGGCTGGCTCAGTCAATAGAGCATGTGACTCTTGATCTCAGAATGGTGAGTTTGAGCCCCACATTGGATGCACAGTTTACTTAAAATAAGTAAATAAAAATAAAAAATAAATCTCTAATAAACTATAGCCAACCCCTGCACTAATTATATTCTGGGCGGTGGACTTTACATTATGTGTGATTGATTCTACTCTACAATAGGAATCACTACACAGAATAAATTGTACTTGACATTGCATAAAACACAACAGGCATACAGTCCACCTGCAGAAGCCTGAAAGAGTATGCTCTTGACAAAAATGTTAAGAATACTGTGGTTCCTCAAAAAATTAAACAGAGTTACTATTTGTTCCAGCAATTCCACTTCTGAGTATGTACTCAACATTGAAAGCAGGGGCGCTTGGGTGGCTCAGTCGTTAATTGTCTGCCTTTGGCTGAGGTCATGAGCCCTGGGTCCTGGGATCAAGCCCCGCAACCTGCTCCGCAGGAAGCCTGTTTCTCCCTTTCCCATCACCCCCTGCTTGTGTTCCCTCTCTTGCTGTCTCTGTCTGTGGAAGGAAGGAAGGAAGAATTGAAAGCAGGAACTCAAACAATATTTGTATCACGTTCATAGCATTATTCACAATAGCCAAATGATGGAAACAACCCAAATGTCCATCAGTAGATGAATGAATAAACAAAATGTGATATATACATACAATGGGATGCTATTCAACTTTTAAAAAATGTAACTGATACATGCCACAATATGGATGAACCTGTAAAACACTGTGCTAAGTGAAATAAGCCAGATTTTAAAAGGACCAATATTGGGGCGCCTGGCTGGCTCAGTCGGTGGAACATAAGACACTTGATCTGAGGGTTGTGAGTTCGAGCCCCACGTTGGGTGTAAGATTACTTTAAAAAAATAAAATCTTCAAAAAAAAAGGACCTGTATTAATTCCACTTATATGCACTACCCTAGAGTAGTCAAATTCATAGACAGAAGGATGGTTGCCAGGGTCTTGGGGGAGGGGGAAATGGGAAGTTACTGTCTAATGGGGACAGAATCTGGTCAGGGAAGATGACAAAGTTCTGGAGACAGAATACACTTAAAGTCACTGAACGGTACACTTTAAAGATGTTTGAAATGGTAAACTGTACATTTAGCACAATGAAATTTTAACTAGAAAAAGAACTACATTAGCATGTGGGCAAGGGGAAGACGGGAACTAAAGGCAGACTGAGTATTTAAGTAATTAAATGCTTCACGAATTTGTGTGTCAGCCTTGTGCACGGGCCATGCCAATCTTCTCTGTATCATTCCCATTTTAGTATACGTGCCGCTGAAAGGAGGAGCACTATTTAAGTAATTAAAATAAGAATTAATAAAATGCTCAATCAGTATCACCCGGTAACAGGAGTTTGTAATCTCTTGGTCTGTGCCATAGTCAGACTAGTCTGAGGTGTCATGTGTATTCTGAGGTACCTATTTTTATAAAAAACATCTACCCAGGTGAGAGTTACCAGGAAAGAGCGTCATAAAAAGTGGTTGAAAGAGGGGCGACTGGGTGGCTCAGTTGGTTAAGCGACTGCCTTCGGCTCAGGTCATGGTCCTGGAGTCCCCGGATCGAGTCCCGTATGGGCTCCCTGCTCCCGCCTCTCCCTCTGACCCTCCCCCGTCTCACGCTCTATCTCATTCTCTCTCTCAAATAAATAAATAAAATCTAAAAAAAAAAAAAAAAAGTGGCTGAAAGAGCAGGGCTGTTTTGGGTGGAGAAGACAAAGGTCCGGGGAACACGACGGCCAGCTCCCCCTATCCAGAAGCCGTCCCGTAGAACATACTTTATGCTGCTCCATTACGCGGAACCCGAACTGGTGGCTGGAAGCGTTCTCATAAAATCGGAATTTTAGAGGTGAAAAGGCCGCTGGTGACTTTGTCCAAGCCCCTTACAGCTGGAGCCACTCGCCTCGGACCACACAGCCCGTGAGGGCGGTCGGGTTTCCAAAGAGGGGGAAGCCTAGCGCCCGGAGCCGGTGCTTTTCTGGGCGGCGAGCTGATTCCCACAGCGCACCGCAAACCATTTCCACTGTGTTCAGCGTTTCAGTGCCCTCCCCTCCTCAGAATTAGCTCACTAAGTTCCCCTCCATTCTCCGGGCAAGTATCCCCTCGGGGGATACTTCACCCGCTCCCGCCGCCCCGGTGCCCTCCGCCTCCTCCGCGACTCCAGGCCGCCGGCGTGCTCCCGCCTCTTCCCCGCCGCGCCCCCCTCGACCTCTCGGGACCGCGCTCCTCCGCTCCCCTTCCGTCGCCGCACGTCGGGAGTCAGTCAGTCAGAGGATCCGCGCTACGGAGCTAGTAACGGCCGCTCTGAGGGCGTCCGGGCTGACGAAAGACGTGATCCTACGGAGCCTCGCAAGCCCGAGGCACATATTTGTCCGTCAGAAGGCGGGCAGGAGAGCAGAAGTCACTCTCAGGATTCCAAACAGAACGTGCAGGATCAGGAACGGGTCTCCCCGGAGCTGAAAGAGCCGGAGCGTGGGCTCTGAGGCGTCCTAAAGACCCGCCACGGCGGCGAAGCCTCGGCCAGCCCCTCTCACCTCCCCGAGCTCGGGCCCGCTCACAAGCTGCGCCGCCCGAGGCCCGCCTGCTGGCGGGAGGCGACGGCACACCCTGCCCTGGGTGCCGAAGGGAGAGGGAGGAAATACCCGCACTCCCGTCTCTCCACCCCCACCCCTCCCCTGCCCCTCTTCCCTCCTCCGCACCTCCCCCCCTCCACGCCCCTCCACTCCCCTTCTCCTCCTCTCCCTTCCCCTTCCCCCTCCGCATCTCTCCTCTCCCTCCTCCCCCCCACCTTCCCTTCCCTTTCCCCTTCCCTTTCCCCCCCCCCCTTCCTTCCCCTCCCCCCCCCCCGCTCCCCGCGCCCCCTCTCCCTTCTGCTTCCTTCTCCTCCCCTCCCTTCTACCCCTCCCCCTCCCCCTTCCGCCCCTCGCCTCCCACCAGGGCCTCCCACCGGCTGAACCAGAAGCCAGCTGACAGTGACTTCCAGGTGAGCCTTGCCCCCGACCCAAGACGTGAAACAGAGCAGGGAAAGGGCGAGGAACATATCTGAAGAACAACGGATTTTGTCGTTTTATGCGTGCGCAAATAATAAAGTTACACAGTGTATAAACCCCCGTCCAACAAAACCCACGTGTCTTTTTTTCTTTTTCTTAAACAGGGGAGACCAGAGTATAAATCTGAAGATCTCCTGATACAGAAGAAGATCACAAAGCTCAATACCATTCTAACTAAAATGTAACTTGTAATAATTGACAGCTTTTCTGCCATTTTATCGTTTTACATCAAGTTGCTAATTGATGCGACACACCTCCTAAAGGTTAACTTGCAAAAAAGGTCATCCTGAAAAAGAAGTTTTTTTTTTTCTTTCAGGAATATTCAGGGCAGCTTTATTTGTAATAGCCCAAAACTGGAAACAATCAATCAGAATGTCCATAGACAGGTGAATGGACTAACATGTAAACATATGGCCATAGGAGGGAATGCAACTCAGTGGTAAAAGTGTATGAGCTATTGATGAACACTACAGCACAGGTAAATCTCAAAGAAAATCGTGCTGCCTGGGCGCCTGGGTGGCTCAGTCGGTTAAGCGTCTGCCTTCGGCTCAGGTCACGATCTCAGGGTCCCTGGATCGAGCCCTCAATCGGGCTCCCTGCTCAGTGGTGAGTCGGCTTCTCCCTCTCCCTCTGCCCCTCCTCTCCCATTCATGCTCTTTCTTTCTCAAATAAATAAATAAAATCTTTAAAATATTTATATATAAAATTTTTTTTAAAAAAGATAATTAGGCTGCCTGAAAGAAGTCAGACCAAAGCAAGAATACGTACATACTGTATGGTTCTATTTGTATAAATCCTGGAAAATGCAAGCTAATCTACAATGACCAAAGCAGATTTTCGTGGTCATCTGGAACCAAGTGGGGGGTGAAGGGGGATGAGAGGGAGCGAATCCCAAAGGGCGTGAAGAAATTTTTGAGGGTGATGCGCATGTTCGTTATCTTTTTTGTTTTCCCCTCACAAACATTCTCTTTAATAGATAAGCTTAACCTTGGTGGCAAATTTTAATAGAGTAGAAAGCCTTCACTATGTATCATCTATATTTAAAGTTTATTTCTCTCTCTGAAGAGAGAAGTTCTAAGACTAATGTGCACCAAAAATGAGAAATTTAAGAAATTGGAAAAACTGCTAGTTTATTCAAGTTGTTTCACCTGGTGTTTACAGCTTGTTAAGTTTGTTATATATTGGTTTGAGAGTGATTGATGGTGATAAAAATTATCCAAAATAATGAGTCACAACCTATTTAGGCTTTAAAAGAATACCGTATTCCTAAAAATACCAGTTTTTATCTCTTAGGAATCGGTCAAATGTATTTACATATTCTACATTATATGTTTGTCTAGTTTATTTCTCATAAGTTCTTTTTTTTTTTAAGATTTATTTATTTTAGTGAGAGAGCATGAGCAGGAGCAGAGGGTGAGGGAGAGAGAATCTCAAGCAGACTCTGTGCTGAGTGCGGAGCCCAACACAGGGCTCGGGCCCAGAATCCTGAGATCATGACCAGAGCCGACGTCAAGAGTCAGATGCCTAACCGACTATGCCACCCAGGTGCCCCTCTCATGCAAACTATCACCATAACAGGGTTTATTTCACAAAGGTACTTATGTGGTGAAGCGTAGCCATCAAGCACCCATAAACAAGACATTTGTCTCTAGTACCTGTTCATATACCTCCTCTCTGTCACCCTATCTGATCACCACCCTCAAGAAAATTGTCATTTCCATAACCATCAATTCCCAAACTATCAAGTCTATCTAACTTCAGTGTTCTTCCTACTCCATCCATCACTCCCTACCCCAACACACACACACACACACACACACACACACACACACACACACACACACACTTCATTAAAAATTGGTATAGGCATTAAGAAACCTTAAAGACTATAAAATCTATCATTCTGAAATCAAGTAGCTCTTTAAAAATAAGCTCAAATGGAGGGCTTGCTATTTAAGGCAGATTTTCATGCCTACTCTCAGAACTTTTAATTTCATAGTTCTAGGTGAGGAATCAGCATTTTTATCTTTCATCTTTGGCATTATAATTATGTGTTGTGATGTGGACCTCCTTGGGTTCATTTTGTTGGAATTCTCTGTGCATCCTGAACCTGAATGTCTATTTCCTACCCCAGGTTATTTCTTCAAAGAAGTTTTCTGCCCCCTTCTCTCTCCCTTCTCCTTCTGGGACCCCTATAATGTGAGTATTTATTTGCCTGATGTTGCCCAAGACATCCCTTAACCTAGTCTCATCTTTTTTCATTCTTTTTTCTTTTTGTTCTTCAGCTTGGGTGCTTTCCATCACCCTGTCTTCCAAGTTGCTGATCCATTCCTCTACGTTTTCTGATCTACTGTTAATTCCCTCTAGCGTGTTTTTCATTCCAGTTATTGTGTTTTTCAGCTCTGATGCATTTTTATTTATATTTTTTGTCTCTTCGTGAAGTTCTCACTAAGCTCTTCCACTCTTCTCTCCAGTCTCATGAGCATCTTTATGACTTTTACTTTGAACTCTTTGTCAGGTAGATTGTTTATCTCCGTTTCATTTAGTTCTCGTTCTGACGTTCTGTTTTATTTTTTCATTTGGAGCATATTCCTCTGTCTCCTCATTTTGCTTGACTTTCTGTGTTTGTTTTTATGAAGCACGTGGAACACCTACTTCTCCTAAACTTAACAGAATGATCTTGTGTAGGGTCATCCTCTGTTTAGACTTTAAGTGCCTGGTGACTTTGGCTGGCTAGAGCTGTGGCTGGTGTGGGCTGGGGGTCTCAGGGCACTCTGTGCTGAGGCTGCCCTGGTGGGGTGGCCAGAGCTGAAATAGGTGTGGGCCCTGGTAGTCTCAGGGCTCTGGGCACAGAGGGCACACTGGCAGGACAGCTGTAGCTGAAGTGGGTGCAAGCTGGAGTGTCCCAGGACACTCCATGCATGAGTACCCTAGCAGGGAGGCTGGGGTGGAGGCAGGCATGGGCCAGGGTGTCCCAGGGCACTCTGCTCCAGCAATGCCCATGCGAGTCATCTGGAGCTGAAATGGTGCAGGCTTGGAGTGTTCCAGGGTGCTTTGCACCTTTGTCACCTTGGCAAGATGACTGGAGCTATAGTGAGCACTGACCAGGGGTGTCCCGGTGTGCACTGTACTGGGACCACCTTGGCTGGATGTCTGGCGCTGGTGTGGGCTAGGGGCCCAGGGCTCCCTGAGGCAGTAGGCTGGCTAGGGTGCCAGGACCCTGGTCTCATCCACAATGTCAAGGTGGAGGGGAATGTAAACCATAGCACTTGCCAACCCCTCTGGCCCAGAGAGACTTCCAGCAGCTCCCCCGCTAGTTGGTAGGGTTCTTGGGCTGGATCTTTTATATCCTAGTTGCTGACTGATTGATTGATTGATTGATTTAAAGTAGGCTCCATGCCCAGTGTGGTGGGGCTTGAACTCAGGACTCTGAGATCAAGAGCCCCATGCTCTACCAACTAAGCCAGCCAGACAGCCCTCTAGTTGCTGTTTTAAACCATGACTTTTTTTTTTTTTTCTGTGCCTCTGGGTGTCCTGGACTCACTAAGGCCACAGGCCAGCTGTGGTAGCCAGAGCCCAGCTCCTGTCTCAAGATGCAGGGAGAGTGTAAACCATGGTACTCCCCAGCTCCCCTCACCCCCCACCTCCAGCCTGGAGAGTTTTAGCAGCTCCCCAGGGTTTGGCACAGTTCTAGGGCTGAATCCTTTATATTCTAGTTTCTCTCTTTTTTTTTTTTTAAGATTTTTAAAATTTATTTGACAGAGAGAGACACAGTGAGAGAGGGAACACAAGCAGGGGGAGTGGGAGAGGGAGAAGCAGGCTCCCCGCTGAGCAGGGAGCCCAATGTGGGGCTGATCCCAGCACCCTAGGATCATGACCTGGGCCAAAGGCAGATGCTTAACGACTGAGCCACCCAGGCGCCCCTCTAGTTTCTCTTTTAAACCATGGCTTTTGGGGTGCCTGGGTGGCTCAGTCGTTAAGCATCTGCCTTTGGCTCAGGTCATGATCCCAGGGTCCTGGGATCGAGCCCGGCATGGAGCCAGGGAGCTCCACATTGGGCTTCCTGCTCCACGAGGAGCCAGCTTCTCCCTCTCCCACTCCCCTTGCCTGTGTTCCCTCTCTCCCTGTGTCTCTCTCTGTCAAATAAATAAATAAAATCTTTTTAAAAAATTAAAAAATAAATAAACCATGGCTTTTTTTCCTGTGCCCCCCCCGACCCTGCCCAGGGCAGATGAATCTGCTCCTAGTCCCTCTGTACTAGCCCTCCCCACTGCAGTTCTCAGTGCTGGGGGTGGGGGTTCCCTTTGTTACTGTGTGTCTCTCTCTCTTGCCCTTCTCAGTGTGATCTCTCTTTATTTTGCTGGGCAGAAGCTGTTCAGTCAGCCCTCAGTTCTTCTTCAGGAGGAATTGCTCTATAAATAGGTATAGATTTGGTGTGTTCCTGGAGGAGGTGAGTTCAGGGTCTTCCTAAGTCACCATCTTGGTGACTTACAAATAAGCTCTTGATTGAGTTCCTTCTGTCTCTTCCCCCCTTTTTGTTCTGAGACCATTTAGAATCCATCTTAGATCTAATTCAGGTCCTTGGCAACCAATTTGACCATATTCACCTAAATCACTTGTGGACAACCAAACACTCTCCGATAATATGCAGCCAAAAAGGCATCTTCTGAGTCACTTCAATTATTTATGTATAAAAATACACATGAAGAGGATTAGTGACATATGTAATCCTAAAGAGAAAGCAATTCCCAATTCACTTTTTTTTTAAAGATTTTATTTATTTATTTGACAGAGAGAGACACAGCAACAGAGGGAACACAAGCAGGGGGAGTGGGAGAGGGAGAAGCAGCCTCCCCGCTGAGCAGGGAGCTGATATGGGGCTCAATCCCAGGACCCTAGGACCATGACCTGAGCTGAAGGCAGACACTTAACGACTGAGCCACCCAGGCACCCCCAATTCACTTATTTTTTACTTTGGAATTTTTTATGGGATGATATCATTTTATGTCAAGATTATACTCCAGGAAAACTCCACATTATATCAAAGAGGGGAATTATTTTTACAGGAATTAATATAAAAAGTCTAGCTGTATTCCCAGACAGCTACTCCCAGACTTTCCAATACATTACTTATAAAAACTGTCCCCAAACTCTTTGAATGACACAATCATTCTTAATTTTAAAATGTTGATTCTGGACTTGAGAGGAGACTATGCAGATGTTCTTGGTACTTCCCCAAAGATGACTACCCATGTGTAGCCCTTGACCAACGTGAATTAGGCAAAAGGTGAGGACAGAGCGGAAGTCAAGAGCCAGTATGGGCAACCCCAGATCTGTATGCAAGAGACAGCTCCTCAGGGAAAGTGAGAACATGCAGTTGACTGAGGGTTTGAAGTCCTCCCTCTTTTTTCCAGACAGTGAAGAAGTGTCCATTTCTCTTTGCGATAGATCTTAGCTCCGAGAATCTCACAGCAACACACATAAGCGCAACATAACTACCAGATGCAATAATTTATACCAAAATTATGCTAAATAGATAAACATCTCAGCACAAAAGGGAACAACATAGGAAGAGTCAACAAAGAACTCTATAGATTTTTTTTTTTTTTTAATAACACAGGTGGTTTTGTATTCTCTACAAACAACTGGCCAAAGAGGGAGGGAGTCCAGATGCATACTGCTAGTCAACAGAAGGAAGCCTGCCTGCGATTGAAATTTTGCTGGGGGTGAAATCGGTGAGGGCAGCTCAGGGCTGACTGGGCAGACGCATGAACTGCCAGGTGAGGTGTACTCCAGCCCAGTGCCCTACACAGCCAACACCCAGGGGCTGGGCCCATACTCGTGGTCACTCATTCAACTTCACGGAGCTTTGACTGAAGAGGGAACACATAGTCCCTGCCCTCAAAGAATCCTTAGTCTACAAGACACTGAATGGAAAACATTATAATGCAGTATAACATCATAATAGAGTTACAGAGGCAGCACAAGGGAGGAAAGGATGAACTGCATTTGAGAAGGGAGTCAGGACCACTGGTCAGAGAAGATACTCCATGAGTTTCATAATAAAACTGCCATATTAGGATAGAACTTTCACTCACATTAATAGCTCATTTATGCTTAGGATGACCCCATGAGGTACATCATTATCTTCATTTTACAGATGTGGAAAATAGGCTCCCAGAGGATATGAGACTATGATTTGTAAACCTAACACTCACTGAGCATTTATTAGGTGTGATGTGCTGGGCTGAGCAGTCTGTAGGCATTATTTCATTTAATCTCTGCAGCAATAATTCTTAACACTCTTCATTTTACAAATGAGAAAACCAAGATGTACAGAAGTTAAAGTAACTTGTCCAAGTCAGGGTTTGAATTTAGCTAGGATTCAGAACCTGAGCCCTTAACAACAATAGTACATGATGCGGCTTCCCATCCTTGTGCAAGTAAATACTTCAATTTTCAATTACCCAAACTGGCTCAGTGTAGTTGGTGTCAGACACACTTGGGCTAGAATCGTCATTTACCAGCTCTCTGATCTTAAATCAATTTACTTAACCTTTTCTTACCTTCACTTTCTTCATCTATAGAATAGGAATTGCATATATCTAGCCACCCCAATTATTTTTGCTCACAGCATCTTTACTTATTATTTTATTTTGCATTTAACCCAGTTTGTAATTAATTGCTGACATCTGCCTCTACCTGTAGAATATAAGCTACAGGAGGGCTACGACTTGCTTATACACATTTGCTTACCGTTGTAACTCCAACATGCAGCACAGAGCCTGGCATATGGTGGGTACTCAATAAATACTTGTTCAGTGGGGCGCCTGGGTGGCTCAGTTGTTAAGCATCTGCCTTCGGCTCAAGGTCCTGGGATCGAGCCCCACATCAGGCTCCCTGCTCAATGGAAGGCCTGTTTCTCCCTCTCCCAATCCCCCTGCTTTGTATTCCCTCTCTCACTGTGTCTCTCTCTGTCAAATAAATAAATAAAATCTTAAAATAAGTAAATAAATAAATACTTGTTCAATAAATAATTCATCCCAGGGGAGAAAGAGAGCTTCCCCCCACCTTCATTAAATAGGACTTCCCTGGAAGAGTTCTCATAAGAAGTAACAGGGCAATGAGATATTATGAATGACCACTCCTGGGTAATTTAGGACCATCTCCTGCCAAGAGAGGTGAGATGCTGACTGGCAACTCTACCAGAATCACAAGTAGGGCCAGCATCATCGTAGTGTGACCTGTGCACTAGCACAGGGCTCTGAGCTCAGAAGGGCCCTCCCTGCATGTGGGTTAAAGCTGAAATTGTTACTGTCTTGAAATTCTTAATAATTTCTTTTAGCAAGGACCCCTTCTGTTACTGTCTTGAAATTCTTAATAATTTCTTTTAGCAAGGACCCCTTCATTTTTATTTTGCACAGGGTACTACAAATTATACAACTGGTTCTAATCACACAGAATGAGTGATAAGGGAGGAGAAAGGGGAACACGAGACATTTCTTTCTTTCTTTTTTTTTTAAGATTTTATTTACTTGAGAGAGAGAGAATGAGAGACAGAGAGCATGAGAGGGAGGAGGGTCGGAAGGAGAAGCAGACGCCCCACCGAGCAGGGAGCCCAATGTGGGGCTCGATCCCGGGACTCCAGGATCATGACCTGAGCCAAAGGCAGTCGTCCAACCAACTGAGCCACCCAGGCGCCCCGCAACATTTCTTTCAAAACAAGGTCAGGGGATGCTGGAAAGTCCACAACTGTGAATACCATGTATGTGTTGAGAAATGTAGCTATGTGCCCAGTTCATCATTAGATAGATCGTGAGCTCCTTGAAGGCAGAGATAAGATCTTCCTTGTTCAGTGCTGTCTGTGGTTTAAAATGGTGCTGGCGTATTCTTTTAATCCATCTTATTATTTTGAAATGATTGTAGGGCGCCTGGGTGGCTCAGTCGTTAAGCATCTGCCTTCAGCTTAGGTCATGATCCCAGGGTCCTGGGATCGAGTCCCACATCGGGCTCCCCGCTCAGCGGGAAGCCTGCTTCTCCCTCTCCCACTCCCCCTGCTTGTGTTCCCTCTCTCGCTGTCTCTCTCTCTCTCTCTGTTGAAAAATAAATAAAATATTTAAAAAAAATTTTTTTTGAAATGATTGTAAATTCCACCTGCAGTTGTAAGAAATAACACAAAGAGATCCTGTGTACCCTTAACTAAGTTTTCTCCAATGCTAACAACTTGCAAAACTATAGTACAATATCACAACCAGGATATTGACATTGATATGGTCCAGATACCCAACATTTCCATCACCACAAGGATCCCTTGTGTTGCCCTTTTATAGCTATACCCACTTCCTTCCCACCTCCATTTCCTCAACTCCTGGCAAGCACTAATCTGTTCTCCATTTCTATAATTTTGTCATTTCAAGAATATTAAATAAATAGAATCATACAGTATGTAACCTTTGTGGGATTGCTTTTTTTTTCACTCAGCATAATTATCTGGAAATTCAGCCACTTGGGTATACTGATAGTCTGTTCCTTTTTATTACTGAATGGTATAGATATACCACAGTTTAACCATTCACCCATTGGAGGACACCTGCATGTTTTCAGTTTGGGCCTAATATAAATAAAGCTGCTAAGACCTGTTCATGGATTTTATGTGTACAGCAGTCTTCATTTCTCTTGGATAAGTGCCCAGGAATGCAACCACTGGGTTGTATGGTAGTTGCATGTGTACATTTTAAACTGCCAAACTGTTTTCCAGGGTAGCTATACCATTTTGCATTCCCACCTGCTATGTATGGGTGATCCAGTTTCTCTGCATTCTTGCCAGCATTTGGTGTTGTCACAGTTTTTAATTTTAGCCGTTCTGATAGGTGTATTGTAATAACTCATTGTGGTTTGGTTTTTTTTAAGATTTTTTTTTTTTTAAGTAATCTCTGTACCCAATGTGGGGCTTGAATTCACAACCCCAAGATCAAGAGTCACATGCTCCACTGACTGAGCCAGCCAGGCACCTTGACTCATTGTGAATTTATTTTTTTAAGATTTTATTTATTTATGTGAGAGAGAGAGAGATTGAGAGAGAGCATGAGAGGAGAGAGGGCCAGAGGGAGAAGCAGACTCCCCACTGAGCAGGGAGCCAGATGTGGGACTCCATCCCGGGACTCTGGGATCATGACCTGAGCCGAAGGCAGTCGCTTAACCAACTGAGCCACCCAGGTGCCTTCATTGTGAATTTAATCTGCATTCATCTAATGCGTTATCTAGATGTTGAATATCTCTTCATGTGCTTATTTGCTGTCTGTACATCCTTTTTGATGAAATATCTCTGTCTTTTGACTATTTTCTAATTGGATTGTTTGTTTCTTAATTGTTGAGTTTTAATAGTTTGCAGATACTTTTTCCCACTCTGTAGCTTGTCTTTTCATCCTCTTAACAGAGTCTTTTACAAAGCAAGTTTTTAATTCTGATGAAGTCCAATTTATCAATTCTTTCTTTTATGGATCATGTTTTGGTGTCAAATCTAAGAACTCTGGCCCTAAATCATGCACATTTTCTCCTATGTTTTATTCTAGAAGTTGTAAGTGTGGTTTTTTTTTTTTTTAGATTGATTGATTGATTCATTCATTCATTTAAGAGCGAGAGAGCATATACAGAGGGAGAGAATCTTCAAGCAGACCCCCCACTGAACTCGGAGCTGGACCCATGAGATCACGACCTCAGCCAAAACCCAGTGTCAGACACTCAACTGACTGAGCCCTGGTGTCCCTAAAAGTTGTATGGTTTTATGTTTTACATTTAAGTTCATGATACATGTTGAGTTAATTTTTGTATAAAGTGTGAGAATAGGTCAAAGGTTTTGTTTGTTTATGAATGTCCATTTGCTCCAGCACTATTTATTGAAAATGCTCTTTCCTCTATTGAATTGCTTTTGCACTTTTGTCAAAATTTAGTTGGGCATATTTGGGTGGATCTTTTCCCAGGTTCTCTGTTCAGTCCATTAATCTATATGTCTATTCCTCCACCACTATCATACAGCCTTGATTACTGTAGCTGTATAAGTCTTGAAAGCAGGAAAAGTGATTCCTCTCACTTCACTTTTCCTTTTTTTAAAAAAAGATTTTATTTATTTGACAGAGAGAGACACAGCAAGAGAGGGAACACAAGCAGGGGGAGTGGGAGAGGGAGAAGCAGGCTTCCCGCGGAGCAGGGAGCCTGATGCAGGGCTCTATCCCAGGACCCTGGGATCATGACCTGAGCCGAAGGCAGACGCTTAACGACTGAGCCACCCAGGAGCACCCCTTCAGTTTTCCTTTTCAAAATTGTTTTAGCTATTCTAGTTCTGTTGCCTTTCCATATAAATTTTAGAATAATTTTGTAACTGCAAAAAACTTGCTAGGATTTTTATAGGAATTGTGTTAAACTGTATATCAATTTGATGAAAATTGACATCTTAACTATGTTGAATTTTCTAATCCATGAACATGGTATGTCTCTCCATTTATTTAAAAAACTTAAAAAAAAAACTTTTTAAAACTCTCATCAGTGTTGTGTCATTTTAAGTGTACAAGTCTCTATACAGGTTTTGTTAGATTTATACCTAATTATTTAATTTTTTTGATGATTATAAATAGCATCAAATTTTAAATTTCTATGGCCACATGTTTATAGCTAGTAGATACAAAATAATTACTTTTTGTATGTTTATCTTGTATCCTGTGACCTTGCTGATCTTACAGAGTAGTTCTAAGAGTTTGGTTGTTGTTGTTGTTTTTAAAATTATTTGAGATTTTCTAAATAAACTATATCTCATCTAAAAATGGGATGGTCTTATTTCTTTGTTTCCAATCTGTATGCCTTTTACTTCCTTTTTTTTTTTTTTTCACCTTATTGAGCTGGCTACAATTTCCAGTATTATACTGAATAAGAGTGATGAGAGGTCATCCTTGCCTTGTTCCCAATTTTAAGGGGAAAGCATTCAGTATTTCACCATTAAGTATAATGTTGACTGTAGGCTTTGTGTAGATGCTTTTTATCAAGTTCAGGAAATTCTCCTCTGTTCCTACTTTTCTGAGAGTCTTTAACATGAATAGATGTTGAATTTTGTCAAACGTTTTTCCTGTATCTATTTTTTTTAAAGAATTTATTTATTTATTAGAGAGGAGAGAGAGAATGAGAGATAGAGAGCACGAGAGGGAAGAGGGTCAGAGGGAGAAGCAGACTCCCCGCTGAGCAGGGAGCCCGATGTGGGACTCGATCCCGGGACTCCAGGATCATGACCTGAGCCAAAGGCAGTCGCCCAACCAACTGAGCCACCCATGCGCCCTTTCCTGTATCTATTGATATGATTGTATGATTTTTCTTCTTGAAACTGTTAATATGGCAGAATCCATTGATTGGTCTTTAAATATTGAACCAGCATTGTATCCCTGGAATAAACCCCACTTGGTCATGGTGAATAATTCTTTTTATATACTGCTAGATTCTATTTGCTAATACTTTGTTAAGGATGTTTATGTCTGTATTACTGAGAGATACTGGTCACAGTTTTCTTTTTCTTATATTGTCTTTGTCTGGTTTTCTTATCAGGATAAAACTGGCTTCATAAAATGAATTGAAAAGTGTTCTTCTATTTTCTGGAGAAGACTGTAGAATTGGCTTTTAATTCTTTACCCATTTGGTAGAATTCTCCAGTGAAACTATCTGAGCCTGGATTTCTCTTTTGGAAGCTTTAAAATTATAAATTCATTTGCCTTAATAGTTATAGGGATATTAAAATTATCTATTTCACATTGAATGAGTTGAGGTAATTTGTGTTTTATGAGGAAGTGGTCTAAGTTGTTGAATTTATGTGTATAGAGTCTGTGGTATTGTCCTATGATCCTTTTATGTGCAAGGTTGGTAATGATATCACCTGTTTCATTCCTGATATTGGTAATTTGTATCTTCTCCCTTTTATCTTTGTCAGTCTTGCTGGAAGCATGTCAATTTTAATGATCTTTTTAAGAATCCATTTTTTGGGGCACCTGGGTGGCTCAGTCAGTTAAGCATCTGCGTTCAGCTCAGGTCATGATCCCAGGGTCCTGGAATCAAGCCCCATATCTGGCTCCTTGCTCAGCAGGGATTCTGCCTCTCCCTCTGCGCCCCCCCCCCCGCCGCCCCGCGGCTGATGCTCTCTCTCTCCCAAATAAATAAATAAAATCTTTTTTAAAAATCCATTTTTGTTTCATTTTCTTTTTCTGTTTTCAATTTCTACTCTTATCTTTATTATTTCTTTCATTCTGCTTGCTTTGGGTTTATTTTGCTGTTTTTCTTCCACGTTCTTGAAGTGGGAACTTAAGATCATTCTTTTCCTCTTATCCAATGTGTACATTTAGTGCTAAAAATTTCTCTTCTAGCAGTTTTAGTAGTGTCCCACAGACTTTGACATGTTGTTTTTATTTCATTCATTTCAACCTTATTTTTTATTTCCCTTAAGACTTTATCTATCACCTATAGATTACTGAGAAATGTGTTGATTAGGGGTGCATGGGTGGCTCAGTTAAGTGGTCACTCTTGGTTTTGGCTCAGGTCATGATCTCAGGGTTGTGAGATCTAGCCCTGCATCAGGCTCCTGTGCTGGGGTTGGGGGGGGTCTACTTGAAATTCTTTCCCCCCTGCCTTGTCCCTCCCCCTCTGCTTCTCCTTCCATTCATGCTCTTTCTCTCTTAAATAATAAATAAATAAATAAATAAATAAATAAATAAATAAATAAATAAATAAAATCTTTTTAAAAATCTGTTGTTTAGTTTCTAGTTGTTTG
Organism: Callorhinus ursinus; assembly: GCF_003265705.2. Lineage (NCBI taxonomy): Eukaryota > Metazoa > Chordata > Mammalia > Carnivora > Otariidae > Callorhinus > Callorhinus ursinus. The sequence goes on along the minus strand of NW_027397110.1, from coordinate 7,534,786 downwards.
GAGAATTTCCTGTCATCTTTCTGTTATTGACTTTTAGTTTGATTTCATTGTGGTTGGAGAAAACATTGTAGGATTTCGATTTTTTTTAAATTTTAAAGATCCAGGGGCGCCTGGGTGGCTCAGTTGTTAAGCATCTGCCTTCGGCTCCGGTCATGATCCCAGAGTCCTGGGATTGAGCCCCGCATTGGGCTCCCTGCTTCGCAGGAGACCTGCTTCTCCCTCTCCCACTCCCCCTGCTTGTGTTCCCTCTCTTGCTGTGTCTCTCTCTGTCAAATAGATAAATAAAATCTTTAAAAAAAATTTTTTTAAAGATCCATTTTATGGCCCAGGGTAAGGTATACCTCGGTATATGTTCCATGGCACTTTTTTTTTTTTAATTTGAAGTTCTAACTGGCTTTATTAAACAAATGGGCATCATCCCATCTAGAACGTAGAGGGGAGATCCCCTGTTCCATGTCACTTTTAAAAGAATATATATGCTGCTGTTATGGGATGGAATGTTTTTATTTATTTAAAAATAAATTTTTAAGTAGGTCCACACCCAATGTGAGGCTTGAACTCATAACCCTGAGATCAAGAGTCACATGTTCCACCAAGTGAGCCAGCCAGGTGCCCCTGGATGGAATGTTTTTAAAATGAGGGGCGCCTGGCTGGCTCAGTCGGTTAAGCGCTGCCTTCGGCTCAGGTCATGATCCCAGGTTCCTGGGATCCAGTCCCACATCGGGCTCCTTGCTCAGTGGAGAGCCTACTTCTCCCTCTCCCTCTGCCTGCCTGCTGCTCCCCGGCTTGTGCTCTCTCACTATCTCTTTCTCTGTGTCAAATAAATAAATAAAATCTTTAAAAAATAAAATGATTAGATCCTGTTGGTTGACAATGTTAAATTCTTCTATATTCTTGCTGATTTTCTGTCTAGTAGTTCTATCCATTGTTGCAAGAGAAGTGTTGAAATCTCAAACTCTGATGGTAGATTTGTCTATTTCTATTTTCAGGTCTATTGGCTTTTGCTTCACTTCTTTTGAAGATAATTTCTTGGCGCATATACATTTGGGATTGCTATGTCTTCTTGGAGGATTGACATTTTTAGCATTATATAATATTCTCCTCTCTGGTAATTTTCTTTACTCCAAAGTCTATTTTATCTGATATTAATATAGCCTGCTTTCCTTTGATTAATGTTTGCATATCTTTTTCCATCCTTTTACTTGCACATTGCCTATATCATATTTGAAGTGAGCTTCTCATAGACAGCATATACTAGGCTATGTTTTTAAATCCACTCTGCCAACCTCTGACTCTTAATTGATATTCTTAGACCATTTACTTTTAATGTAGTTATTGCTATGTTTAGGATTAAGTCTGTTTTATTTTTTGTTTTCTGTTTGTTCTCTTTGTTTTTCATTGCTCTTTTTTGTTTTCCTGCCTTCCTGTGGGTTACTTAAACATTTTTTTAGGATTCCATTTTTATGTACTTATAATGTTAAGTGTATCTCTTTGTGTATTTTTAAGTGGTCATTCTAGGTATTATATCACATATACATAACTTAGGACAACCCACTGATGTCATCATTTTACCAATTTGAAATGAAATATAAATACCTTACCTCCCTCTATGTCCCTTTACCCTTCCCATTTTATAATTTTCTTAAATATTTCCTCCACATATATTTAGAACCACACAAGACTCTATTTTTTTTCTTCAAAGATTTCATTTATTTATTTGAGAGAGAGAGAGAATGAGAGATAGAGAGCACGAGAAGGAAGAGGGTCAGAGGGAGAAGCAGACTCCCTGCTGAGCAGGGAGCCCGATGCGGGACTCGATCCTGGGACTCCAGGATCATGACCTGAGCCGAAGGCAGTCGCTTAACCAACTGAGCCACCCAGGCGCCCCAAGACTCTATTTTTTAAAACATTTTTTTAAGTTTTTTAAATCCAGTTGATTTTTTTAAATTTTTTTATTCTTTTAAAGATTTTATTTATTTATTTGTCAGAGAGAGAGAGAGAGCACAAGCAGGGGGAGCGGCAGGCAGAGGGAGAGGGAGAAGAAGGCTCCCTGCTGAGCAAGGAGCCCCACGTGGGACTCGATCCTAGGACAATGGGATCATGACCTAAGCCAGAGGCAGCCACTTAACCGACTGAGCCACCCAGGTGTCCCTAAATCCAGTTGATTTTTTAAAAAGTGAACTCCATACCTAACATGGGGCTTAAACTCACAACCCTGAGATCAAGAGTCACATGCTCTACCAACCGAGCCAGCCAGGCACCCCACAGGATTACATTTTTTACTCAAACTGTCAAGCATGATTTAGAAAACCCAAGAGAAGAAAAGACTATTGTATTTACCCCGTTTTGCTTACTGTGTTCCTTCTTCCTGATGTTCCAAGGTTCCTTGTTTTATTGTTTCCTTTCTGTTTAGAGAAATTCCTTTATCCATGTTTTTGAGTAGGTCTGAAGTGACAAATTTTCTTAGTTTTCCTTCATCTTAGGATGTCTTGATTGTCCCTTCACTGCTAAAGGATATCTTCATTGGGTATAGGATTCTGGGTTGACAGTTTGTTTTTTCTATAATTAAAACTATATTGCTACTTCTTTCTGACTTCCATGATTTCTGATGAGGAATCTGCTGTTATTCAAAATATTTTTCCTCAATAGATAAGTTGGGATTTTCTCTGGTTGGTTTCAAGATTTTCTGTCTTTAGTTTTCAGAAGTCAAATTGTGGTATTTCTTCACATGGATTCCTTTGTGTTTATCCTGTGTGGGGTTTACTCAATTTCTTCAATCTATAGGCTAATGTTTCTTGCCAATAGGAGAAGTATTCATCCATTATTTCACTAATTACCTTTTAAGCCTGGACTTCTTTGTCTTTTTTTTTTCTTGAACTTTGAGGACACAAATGTTAAATCTTTCTGATAGTCTCACAAGTCTCTGAGGCTCTGGAGTTTTTTGTTTTGTTTTGGTTTGTTTTTTGAGGTTTTTTTGTTGTGGTGGTTTTGTTTTATTTTGTTTGGATTTTCAGACTATTTTCTCTCTCTTGTTTAGATTAGGTAATTTCTATTGTTCTATCTTCCAGTTCATTGTTTTCCCCCCATCACTTCCATTCTGTTGTTGAGCACATCCACTGACACATTTATTTCAGTTATTACATTTTTCTGTTCTAAACTTTCTATTTGGGTATTCTTTTATTTTTATTATTTTGTTGTTGTTAAGTCTATTTTCTCACTTGTTTCAAGCTTGTGTGCAACTGCTTGCTGAAAAATGTTTATCATTGCTGGCTTTAAGTCTTTGTCAGATAATTCTAACAACCCTGTCATCTTGTTGTTGGCATCTATTTGATACTCTTTTCATTCACTTTCGAGATCTCGCAGTTCTTGGTAAGTCAAGTGATTTTTCAACTGAAACTGGACATCTTTATATTATGTTATGAGACTCTGGATTTTATTTAAACCTTCTATTTTAATTGACTTTTTTTTTTTTTTTTTTTTACATCACTGCAGCACGGGAGTGTGGAGGTAGAAGTCCAGGTTCCTCACTTAGTTTCATTAACACTGAGGGGTGGAGGGTAGGTGTTCCAACTCCCTACATGGTCTCCACTGACACTGTAGTGGGGACATCCTCATTATTGCTGAGTGATGGTGAAAGTCCTCACTCTCCACTAGCCGCCTCCAACACCACCCCAGCAGGGAGAGGAAGGGTTGCCTCATTACTGCTGGGTTGGAGTGGATGTCCAGACCTTGTCATGGTCCCCTCTTACACAGCAGGGTTAGGGGAACTCATCAGCCAGAAGGGATGAGAGTTCTAATTCCTTAATTGGCCTGCCCCACGCTAGCATGGGTGTCGAGACACCTGGTTAAAGACTCGCAAGTTGTGCAGATGAGGCTCCTCATTCAGCTTTGCTGGCATGGATGCAAGTGGGGCCACATTTTTTGTGTGTTGTTTGGAGTAGAGCAGATATTATCTAAAGTTTTCTGTTTGCTAAAGTAAGCAGCCTTTTTTGTTGTTGTTGTTCTTTCTTTTCTATTTATTTCTTCCTTTTCTGTCTGTACTCAATGGCATTTCTGGCTACCAGCTTCCTCAGCTCCAAGTCTGGGGCATAGGAATTAAAAAGAAAACCCACGGAACTCACAACCATGTCATTCCTCAAGTCCCGAGGTCCCTAACTGGTCTGCCTCTTCTGTCTCTCAGAGTCTTATTATTTTTTAAAAATATATCCTGTTCAGGGGCTCCTGGGTGGCTCAGATGGTTAAGCGTCTGCCTTCGGCTCAGGTCATGATCCCGGGGTCCTGGGATCGAGTCCCACATCGGGTTCCTTGCTCAGCAGGGAGTCTGCTTCTCCCTCTCCCTCTGCCTCTCCCCCTGCTTGTTCTCTCTGTCTCGCTCGCAAATGAATAAATAAAATCTTTAAAAAAATATATATATATATATATATACACTGTTCAGGGATTTCAGTGGTAAGAGAGAAGAATAGGGAAAAGTATGTCTACTCCATCTTCCCAGAAGTGGAAGCCCTGCCTAACACTTTTCCTTTTTTAATTTAAAGTCAGTAAATTTTTATTTAAGGAATTTTACATGATTCCTTCCACTGCTAATCACCACAGTTCCTCTAAAGTCAGAATCATAATCTTCAAAATAGCCCTTTTAAAAAGAACTTCTGTTCAATCCACAGTTGTCATTGTCAGTTCTTTTTTTAAAGATTTTATTTAGTTATTTGAGAGAGAGAGAGAATGAGAGATAGAGAGCACGAGAGGGAAGAGGGTCAGAAGAGAAGCAGACTCCCTGCTGAGCAGGGAGCCCGATGCGGGACTCAATCCCAGGACTCCAGGATCATGACCTGAGCCGAAGGCAGTCGCTTAACCAACTGAGCCACCCAGGCACCCTCAGGGTTCTTTTAGTTGGGCTCCTTTGATCTCCACTTGGATATGGACATACTTCAAAAATTCCCCACCTGTAATCTTTGGGATCCAATTTCTTTACTTTAGGGCCACGTTCTAGCACTTTTTAAAAGTGCACATCTGACCATTATGTCACTGGTTAAAATCCTTCAGTGGCTTCCCATCCCTAAGGATAAGGACCAAAACCCTTTGCATGTGTCCACTGAACAATTCTGCATGACCTGGCCCCCTACCAGTGGTAAATATTTAATAATCAAGTTGGGGAGTGGAAAACCCTGATATGCAGTTTTTGTCAATTCCCGTGGTGTAAATACTACTATTATGGCCAATTTCAAGTTACCAACATGACTGCTAAATACAGAAATGAGAAGAGATGCAAACAAGTGACTCTTGCACAATCATTGCACTCATTTATATTATTCTCTCTTTATACTCCAGTCATTCCAGACATCTTTATGGATGCATTGTGCATTTTCCAGCTTTGAGTCCCTTCTGCACACTGTTCCCTCTACCTGGAATGCCACCTTCTTCCATATCACTCAGTGTGTGTGTGATAGAGCCAGCTTACAAGAGCTTACAAGAGCAATTTTCAGGAATTTTGCAATCTGGCTGTTCACACTACAAATCAGGGCTTTCTTGTCTTGTTTTTTTAGAACTGGTTTTTAAACATTTACCAGCATCCCTCTGCATCTGCTGCTTTTTGTCTGGCTCATCCTTCAATTTCAAACCATTTCTTCTAAGAAGACTTCCCCACTACCAGCACCCCCCTCCCCAACAGACCTGCTTTCTGTTTCAAAGTACCCCAAACTTCCCCTTTCCTAAAATTCATTGGAATTATCAATAACTGACTTGCCTCTCTGCTAGTATACCATAAGAGCAATGATGAAAGGGGCCTTTTGTAAATACCTGAAATATCAGATGACTTTTTATCTAGATTAGCATGGTGTAGTTGACACACAGCAGGTTCTGTAGATATTTTAGAAATTGGTGAATGAATAGATGGATGAAAGGAATGGAACTAAATTAAAATTATAACCTGTTGCATCGTAAATAGTGAAAGTATGAAGAAAGACAGGAATCTGTATGAAATCTACGAAAAGTTTTCTTAGGTTTATGCAGTAGAGTCTAGTGTACAGAATGTCATGGCCAATCACCACAGCAAGGCAAATCTCCAAAGGAGAGATCAGTACATGAGGTTTTCATAGCTTAATGCAACGGCCCCTAAGGTCATACATCTCCCTACTGTAGCTCTATATAAAGCAAACAACCTGCAAATTGTTGCCGCTTCCTCTCTTATACCCCTACAATCCCTTCTTCACAAAGCTTAAAAACTTTTAAGATTTTGTCAGTTAGTCCCTTCCCCTAATTTAAACCCTCTAGTACCTTCCCATAACATCTGCAAATCCCTACCTGCTCTGATCTGGCCTCTGCCTGTCTGTCTGGTATCTTACCACACTCTCCTTGCTCAATAAGCTTCAAATTTATTCAACACGTACTGAGCCCTGCAATGTACCAGGCACTGCATTGTTACCAATAAACAAAACAACAAAAACTCCCCTCTTGGTGAGGACACACACACACACACACACAAACAATAAATCTAATAAATAAGTAAATGAAAAACAGGTAAGAAGATATGCATACCATTTTTTAAAAATGAAAAATATACATTAAATGCACGGGTAACAGATCATGCAGGATCTTTTAGGCCCCTGTAAAGGACTTCATCTGCAATGTCACTCCTCATAGCGGCCTTGACTAATCCCCTAATTCTCCCCTCAATTTCATGACCTCGTTTTGTCTTTTTTTTTGGTTTTATTTGAGAGAGACAGAGATAATGAGAGACAGCATGAGTGGGAAGGAGAGAAGCAGGCTCTCCGCCCAGCAGGTGGCCCAACACAGGACTCTATCCCAGGACCCCAGGATCATGACCTGAGCCCAAGGCAGACACTTACTCAACTGGGCCACCCAGGTGCCCCTCGTTTTGTCTTCTTAATAGCATTTATTGATACCTGAGGGTGTGTTTTTTTTTTGCCCAATGTATTTGCTTGTGTATTATTTCCCTACAAGGAATCTGACTCCTTCATCACCATGTCTCTCCTATTTATAACAGGACCTTGTACATAATGAATTTCTTTAATGAAGGATAAATATGCCCTTAATACCTTAATTTACTATGGGTTTTTAATATCCTGTAAGGGCATTTGGGAACACAATAAATTAGATGATAGAAATCTCAACATGGAATTATTACTCTAACAAAATTTGGGCTAAGAAAAACTGTGTAGGGTTCCTATAATGTTTTAAGGTCTCACACAATTTTTCTTTCCAAGTCTGGTTAAAGCTATGGGTGGTGTTTTCACGGATTTGTTGTTCCTGTTTATAACCAAGATAAGGAAACAAATCGCAGTTCTTCCGGTTTGGCAATGGAGTCAATACGCTCCAATTTTAAGAGAAAATACGAGATTTCAAATAAGCCAATACAAGATTCAAGAGTGATCTAGTCGAGTCATACCTCTGCAAGGTTAGAGATTCACAAGGGGGGCCAGATCTAGAAATGGGAGGGTGACAAAGTACAGGTGCTTTGGCTAAGGAACGACCAGTAAGAATCAATGGCCAAATGCCTCACACAAATTTAAGACGTACAGCGACTGCAGATGTGACTACAGAGCAAGGAGCGAAAAGAGGACGGAAATTAGGGAGAAAGGACCCCATTGTCAGATGACCAACTGAGGAATAGGAAATGTGTGCTCAAGTATGTGAAGTTGAAGCCATGTACCTTAACCAAAGGGCATTCTAGCACGGATTGGTATTTCGAGCGGGCTGGAGATGGCATCTCCCCGGCTCCTAATTCTCCTCCGCCTATTTCAGGTGGGCAGGACTGGAGAATGCCTACACAGTTGGGCCCCGGAGAGGACATTCGGGGAGCTCCCGTCTCCCCGTCGAATCCTGAGCATTTCCCGAATCGGAATCAGGAACCAAACGGTGCCCGGACCCGGCTCTCCCAGGGAGGCTGCACGTCCGGCCTGGCTCGGAAGCGGGTCGGGACCTGAGAAACTGTGGGGTCTCCAGTTTCGGCAGCAGGAGGCGGGGCGCCCGCCCTCGCCGCTTCCCTGGCGGAACGCAGCGTTAGACCCGCCGGCACTGGAGCGGTGCGGCTCCGGGGCGGGGCCGGGGCGGCAGGTCGCGGCCGAGGCGGAGGAAGCAGCCGCCGCCCCAACTGAGGGAGTGCGGACGGGGGCTTCCCGCGGGAGCAGGCGGGGGGAGTTTTTCGTGCGTTTCCACCCGGCTCGATCACGTCGGCTCGGCCCCGCCCGGCCCCGCCCGGCCCCGCCCCGGCCACCGCCTCTTCCCCAGCCGACGCAGGGGCCGGAGGGGTGGGAGGGACCTGTACCAGCGCCTTTAAGAGGCGTGGCCACGCGCTCCGCCCCCACCTGCCCTTCCCGCGCCAGCAAGGGGCGGGGTATGGGAGGAGGTGCCGGGGCTGGAGGGGAGCGAGGCGTGCGCTGGTGCGCAGGCGCAGTGGCCGGACGACGGACCTTGTGTTTCCAAAATGGCGGCAGCGATGGATGTGGATACCCCGAGCGGCACCAACAGCGGCGCGGGCAAGAAGCGCTTTGAAGTGAAAAAGGTTGGGTCTCGCCAGCACCTTCCCCAGGGAAGGTAGAGAGGCGCGGATCTGGCTGGCAGGCCCGAGGATGACTGAGGCGCGGAAGAAAGGGCTTCATTTCAGGGCGTTCCTGGGACCGGGTACCAGGAAAGGAAGTTGGGGGGCGGGTGTTAGAGTTGATCGGCGTGCCTGGGGCCCACTGCCAATGCCAGTATTGGTTTCGCTGGGAGTCTGAGGGGCCAATCACGGAGGCGCTTATTGCGATACGCGGGGTTGCGACTTGGCTGAGAGAGCCAAGCGCCTGAGCTGTCACTGGAGTGGTGGAGGGGTGGGGAGGAGTGGGTGGGGTGGATGGAAGGGGGAGTCGGAGCGATGCGGTGGGTGGAGGATGGGGGCAGTGCGGCGAAAGCCGGGACCTGAGTTCCTACCGCATTGGAGGCCTCTGAGCAGCCGGGCTGGTGATCTCCTTGCCCCGCCTCTTCCTGAAGCCCAGGGTCCTTCTGATTGAGGGACCCCAGCCCGGTCTTCGCCTAATCAAGGCCTCCCTTAGCCCTCTCTCTAGTCCTTGTCCCCGTCGAGTTGAGGTGTCTCCAGTGTAACAACTCTTGACTCTTCTGAGAGGTCTCTTGGATTGTCACACCGCCGCCACAGCCCTGTGGTCATATCCAGAATCGATTCCCTCTGTCCAAAAAAAAAAAAAACATGGTGGAATTTGTTAAAAAGAAAATGCGAGCCCAAACCTTGTGTCATTTAGGAAGGGTTGAGTACTAGTGGCGAACGACCTGGTGAAAGTGGGAAAGCAAAAATGTGGAACGTGTCTTTTTGCATGAAATGCCTTCCAGTGGTTTGCCAACAGTTTGGGAGAAAAGTGCCGATTCTCACATAATATAAAATAAATCTGTTCAAAATGAAGACTCTGGGATAGGGAAAATGTTATTCCTGGAACATCTGGCTAAACACTGACAATATTCCCCCTCCTAGTGCTTTTTTGGTGTTTCATTGTGGGCACTGCATGCTCAGTAACAGCCAGCAGCCATATTGAAGAATAGAAATAGGGGTTTTTTTTCCTTCAAGTTGAAGCTGTCGGGTGAAAAGTGCTGAAGAAGTTGAACTAGACACTGAGAATTGGGTTTGAAAGAGATGAAGGTTTTGGAAGTGGCACCAAATTAGTGGATGAAAAAGGAGTTTGGGAATATTTGTAATTGCAGAAGCCAGAAGGTTGAATTACTTAAATGCCGCTTTCAGATAAACTCTTAATTGGAATTGTCTTAACTAAATATGAGTCTGGGCATGTAAAAGTTGAGAACATCAGTTTATTTGATAGTAATAACTAACCAAAATTCTAGTGAATTCTAGAGTTTGTTGTGAAATAATCTTGTAAGATTTAAGTGGTGACCTTGCTCTGTGTACTGACACTGGGTAATTAGTTATCCAGCTTATCCCATGATTACCCATTTTATGATCCAATCATCATCTTAGTTCATTCTGTTCCTAGCTTTCACCTCCCCATTCATTCTTTCAAAGCTGCCTTGAAGAGCAGATATTTATCTGTGCAGAAATTGAGTTCTTCAGGGGAACCTGTACAGAAATTCAAGTTTGTGCTTATTAAACCTAAAACAGGCACTTCAAAATTATTCCTGATTTTCTTACATTGATACGGTTGACTAAATGATTGTAAGCTGTAGGAGAAAATAAAGATGATTAATCTGGGTTCATATACTCAACTGTTTGAAGAACAGGTGAGCACACATGTAGCCTGCTATTGCCCTCTGATAAAATAAATAAGAGTAATGTAATATCCCCAAACTCTTGTGGCCAAAGAGGTGCTAACTGCAGGTGCAGCATGAAATCCTAGAGTGTGTGTGTGCCTGTGTTACAAGGAGAGTGCATTGTTCCCCCTTTTTCTCTTTGCAGTGGAATGCAGTAGCCCTCTGGGCCTGGGATATTGTGGTTGATAACTGTGCCATCTGCAGGAACCACATTATGGATCTTTGTAAGTAACTGGAGGAGAATGGGAGGAAGTTGAGAAGGTTACAGAGATTGTGGCTATCCTGATGTGACCAAATTTCTTCTTCCCAAGGAGATATAAAGCATAGTCAGAACACTTGGTGTCTTCTGCCTCTAGTCCGTTGGTATATTTGAAATAGAGTAGATTTAATGATATCCTGGAGGCACACTCATCTCTCAGAATAAATATACTCAATCTAAAGATGGCAAGCACACATTTAGAATGAGTTGTGGACACAGAGGCACTGTTGATTATTCCTCTATATTTCCCATCTCATACCCAGACTCAAAGGCAAAAATAGTGAAAGGAAAAAAATAAACTTTGAGCTAAAATATTCTACCAAAGCTAGTTTTTCCTTGGCAAGATTTATAAAGAAAGAAACCAAATAAGTAAGGAATTGCAATGTTAGCCCCAAAGTTAAGAGGACATCACTGCCAACATCTAAATAGACAGCTAATTGCAGTAAAGAAAATTCATTTAAATCTCCTACAGATTCCATCATGTATAGTAGCCAGTACATGGTGAATTTGATCATAGCTGTTGATGGACTCAGGATCCTTATAGTAATAGGGAGAAGTACGTTGATCACACCAGGAACAGATGAGGTTACTTTTTCATCCAGGTACTAAAATGGTTTATTACGGAGATCAGGTATGAGGTAAAGAAATTTCAGCTTTCTAGAGTTGCATTTACAGGCACTTAGTTTGAAAATCACTCACCCGCCTATCCAGCTTCATCTTGCACCACTCTCCCGCTTACTCTGGTTGTTTCTTTGGCTTTCTTTCCATTCTTGAAGTATCCATGCACTTTTTTAGAGCCCTTACGTATACCCTTCCCTCAGTGTGGAATACTCTCCCTCTTCTCTCCACTACCTTTGCCTAACCCAGTACTGTCCAATCTAAATATGAGCCACAAATGCAAGTACATATGTAATTTAAAATTTTCTGGTACCCACATTAAAATAAAAGATATAGATGATTTGCATTTTATTTATCCTACTATATTTCATTAAAAATCTTTTTTTCAACATGTAAATAATATTTTAAAGTGAAACATTCTACATTCTATTTTTGGTACTAAGTCTTTGGAGTGTATTTACACTTAAGCACATCTCAATTCAGACTAGGCACATTTCAAGTGCTCAGTAGCCATATGAGGCTAGTGGTGACTTTCTTAGGCAATGCGGAGTTAAGCCATAGTTGGTCTTTAGATCTCACCTTGAACTAGCTCAGAGATGTGTTCCCTGACCATACTTAGATACACACAGGCTGTGACAGTTCTGTTAAATATTCCCAAGACCTCCTATAGTTTCCTTTGTAGTATTTAATTTAGTTGGTTCTCTATCATGTCTGTGTTATTTACTGCTCTATTCCCAGCATCTAGCATAGGGTCCAGTACATAATAGGTTCTCACTAAATACTTGCCCAATGAATAGTAAAAATACAAAATAGAGGAATAGTCTGTGATCATTGCAACTTGGGAAGCACCAATCAAATATCACGTGTTGGTAGTTTGTTGCCCTTGGTTTCTTTGAGTTTTGACCCTGTTTACCCTTCACACAACAGTCAAAGCAGACAGCAGCTACCATGATGTTTAATACAGATAGAAGGAACCCATCACGGAAAAACATATGCACAGTTTTAAATGTGTTTGGGTGGGGTCTTTGATTACATGCTTGCCAATTTTGTTGCTGTGCATTTTCATAAGGAGTTGTGCCCAAAACAAATTTTATTTTCTTGGGTCTCTCTTCTGTAAATAGTCAATGATTCCAAATAACCCTGTCCCCCACCGCCCCACTTCTATATTTAAGTCATTTTGTGTCTCTCTGGATGCAAGAGGATGTACTTCTTGGGAGGACCACAACAGACAAAGGCCATTAATACTCTTAGAGTTGAACACTTGAGGGATCAATGTAGGTCTTCAGTTAGACATCTACCTACTCTACGATATATTTTAAATGTTAGATGAAGTAGTAGAATATTAAACTTTTTTTTTCTAAGATTTTATTTATTTATTTGACAGAGACATAGTGAGAGAGGGAACACGAGCAGGGGGAGTGGGAGAGGGAGAAGCAGGGTGCCCGAAGCGGGGCTCGATCCCAGGACCCTGGGATCATGACCTGAGCCGAAGGCAGACGCTTAACGACTGAGCCACCCAGGCGCCCCTTTTTTTTCTTTTTTTAAGTAGGCCCCAACATGGGGCTTGAACTCAAAACCCTGAGGTCAAGAGCCCTATGCTCTACTGACTGAGCCAGCCAGGCACCCCAGAATATTGAACTCTTATAACAAAAAGTTATGAAGTAGTTTTCAAGTCGTGTCTTTTTAAAATTTTAATTGAGAAGTTTATTTTTTAATTATTTCTTAAGGTTTTATTTTAATTCCAGTTAGCCTACAGCATTATATTAGTTTAAGGTGTACAGTGTAGTGACTAACACATCGTACATCACCTGGTGCTCATCATGACAAGGGCACTCCTTAATCCCCATCACCTACCTAACCCAGCCCCTCACCGTCCTCCCCTCTGGTAACCATCAGATTGTTCTCTATAATTAAGAGTCTGGGGCGCCTGGGTGGCTCAGTTGGTTAAGCGACTGCCTTCGGCTCAGGTCATGATCCTGGAGTCCCGGGATCGAGTCCCGCATCGGGCTCCCTGCTCAGCAGGGAGTCTGCTTCTCCCTCTGACCCTCCCCCCTCTCATGTGCTCTCTCTGTCTCTCTCTCTCATTCTCACTCTTTCAAAATAAATAAATAAATCTTTAAAGAAAAAAAGATTTAAAAAAATATAATTAAGAGTGTTTTCAAGCCTTGTCTTTTATTTATTCAGTGAATACGCACATCCTGGACATTTTGCTAGGCACCAGGATAAATGACTGAGATCAAGTTTTTACCCTTAAGAAACATACCCTTTTGTTTATCACAGACACTAAAGAGAAGTCTGATTGCCACAACTGGGCTTGCCTTCCTTTATTTTATTTATTTATTTTTAATATTTTATTTATTTATTTTGACAGCGTGAGCACAAGCAGGGGGGAGTGGCAGGCAGAGGGAGAAGCAGGCTCCATGCTGAGCAAGGAGCCCGATGGGCCCCATCCCAGGACCGTGGGACCATGACCTGAGCCGAAGGCAGACATTTAACCATCTGAGCCAGCCAGGTGCCCCTGGGCTTGCCTTCCTTTAAAAAAAATAAATGGATTGGGGCGCCTGGGTGGCTCAGTCGTTAAGCGTCTGCCTTCGGCTCAGGTCATGATCCCAGGGTCCTGGGATCGAGCCCCGCATCGGGCTCCCTGCTCAGCGGGAGTCTACTTCTCCCTCTCCCTCTGCCTGCTGCTCTGCCTACTTGTGCTATCTCTCTGTCAAATAAATAAAATCTTTTTGAAAAATAAATAAATGGATTATGATTCTTGTAAAAAGACTTTTTTTAAAGCTGAAAGTTAGAATCTTGATTTAGCAATGGCCATTTTCTAATAAATTCTGGCCTGGCATTAAATGAATAATTATATCCATAGCCCTAAATAAATAAGAGTGATTATGGCTGTGCCCAGGTTGGACTCTTCTATAAAGCTTTCTTGGTCTGAAGACTTCCTCTTTTGAGTCAAAATTGACACTACATGCCCTATTCTAGCTTTGTATTTATTATATATTGCCCCATTTCTTTGTTCTAAAGAGTTGCTGAAAAACACAATCTCCTAGGTTTTCTCCATTACCTCAGGTAATCTTGTTCCAGATGGAAGAGGGCATCCAGAAGGGTGTAGACCCAGCCTTTGCCGGTGAGAAGTTAGCCTCTTCCTAAACCACAGGGTTATCCCTGTTTTGAAAGTGTGAAATCTGTCTGCTTCCAAGATGAAACCATTGCTTCCTTAGCAGTCCTTTGGTGGTAATGCTCTCGTATTGAAGTTTTAAAAGTATCCAAGCTTTATGTATCCCATGCACTAAGCTTCTGCCTTTGCAGGGGTATGACAGGAATCCATTATGTGCTGCTTGTTTTGGCTGCTGTAGGTTGACAGTGGACAGTTACTTTCCCTGTTTAAATGAAAGACTCACCTCCTGTACTCACTCTGCACCAACAGTTCAAGAACATTTTCTATTTGAAAGCATTTTACACTCGTATTTAGTAATTTTCCGTGCCACATCCTTCCTTATGTAGCATTCTAGATTGCAGTCCTATCCCTCCTATATATTTTTGTTCTTTGTTAGTAATTACCAGGTAAAGAATGCATATATATTTGGCCCCCATTGTCTCTGTAGAAGTGGTTTTGTTTGCTTATTCAAGTACCGAGAGCCTACTTAGCACTTGGCATAGAAAGACAGAGTCCCTTAAAAATACTTTGACCTAGAAAAATTTAAACATGATAACGTACCTTGAAATAGTTGTTATTTATTTTAGTAATAATTATGCCTCTTATTTAGCTAATTTCATAATATACTGCACTCATCTGAGAGGATCCAACTTGAAGGACATCAGATTTTATTTTCTCTACTTTTGAATATGTAGTGCAGTCACAGCCCCAGTAAATCCTTGAATATACTGCATAGACCCTAGACTGTCCACTCCTATCAGAAGGAAAACCCAGTTATTCTCTTTGTAGTGTGAATCTGGTAGCCAAAAGAAGTTCTGTGACTTCAGACCCTTTGCCTTTCATATTTTTGAAGAATGGAAAAAACCCTTATGGCATATAATTTCCCCCAAGACCAAATAGACCCATTCAAGTCTCAGCACTATTGGCTTACAGTTTTACTGTTTCTCACCTATGGAAGTTTGAGGTAATTGTCTCCTATTAGTCTTTCCTGAAACTTTTTATTCTTCAGATGGGAGACTCCATTTAGTTACCACCTTCAGAGAAAGCAAATTAGACATTATTAATTCTTGTTCCTTGAATATTTATCCCCAGTAGAGCTTTACTAGTCAGTTCTTGATCTCAGTCAGATTTGTATTCTACTTAAATTCCTCTCTCCTCCCCTCTGTGAAATTGATATTTGGATATATTTACCATAATGTGCTCTGTTCACCAGACAGAATCACCTCAGGGATAGTAAGCATCAACAAGTGCTGGGCCCCAAATCTCTAATCCATTGGCCTAACAGATTTGCTTTGTTTGACGGTGTTTTAAAGACATTTGAGTTTTGGCGCTTTCACACACAGCATATGCTACAGTTTGCCACAGGCCTCTTTCCCTTCTTTTATTTTACTTCTGTGCCGGTTCCTATGTGTCTGCCTGAGCCCTTTAGAGACTGGAGCTTGTTACCCAACTAGGCCATCCTGGTGTAAGGGCCTAAGAGGCAGCATTTACCAAGAACAGGGGGAGAAGATGCCAGTTCTCAGAACAGTAAGAGTTACAAGGTAGCTTTAGGAATTCACTAAATTGACCAAACTAGGAGAAATCACTTTCATTTGGGCAGGTCAGGTTATGTTCAGAACTAAAACGTGCCTTTTCCTTCATCACTCTGTGAACAAGGATAGGAAATCGTCGCAAAGCAAACTGTTAAGTCACATCTCTGCCTTCTGTGCTTCACCCCTTCTTACACTCATTAAAAAACAATTATGACTAATGAACCACTTGATTTTGTTCAGGTTTGCACCACCCTCACCCCTGCCTCTGCCCAAAACCTGTCCTTGTGTTACTGTGCAGGTAGGGCTGCTATAGATTGAAAGGTGGTTGCTCAGAAGGTCCAGTGATCTTGTTGCTCTTGTTCCCACAGGCATAGAATGTCAAGCTAACCAGGCGTCTGCTACTTCTGAAGAGTGCACTGTTGCATGGGGAGTCTGTAACGTAAGGAAACATCTTTCCCTATCAGCATGGCTTGTAAACATATTACCACTTTTCCTGCTTTGCCAGTCTTGAAAATAACTAGGAAAAAAAATGCCTAGCCTACCTTTCTCCCAAAAGGTATACAAATAGTAAAAAAGATTTTAAATCTTTGTAGTATTCACCTGTTATAGGTTAAAAATTATTCGTTATTGCAGGGGCACCATTTTGTCTTAATTATAAAGTGGACCCACTTTTGTTAGCAGCACTTTGGGGAGTCATCTTTGGGAATTGCCTGCAAAGCCTGTGGCAGTCTTTGGAATATTCTCCCGTTGGTGGATATCTTTACCTTCTTAACAAATCTTTTAATTTTATTTATTTATTTAACAGAGAGAGAGCACAAGTAGGCAGAGCGGCAGGCAGAGGGAGAAGGAGGCTGCTCACTGAGCAGAGAGCCCGATGTGGGACTCGATCCCAGGACCCTGGGATCATGACCTGAGCCGAAGGCAGCTGCTTAATGACTGAGCCACCCAGGCGCCCCTTAACAGATCCTTTTTTAGGGCTATATGCCTTGTGGAACTAAGTTTGGCGAATAAATCGTGTGTTCAAGGGCCCACGTGTGTGTTTTAAAGTGTGGCAAATGTACTAGGTTAGGATTTTTTTTTTTAACGTGGCTCGTGCCAGAAATGTTTTGTCCAGCATCATTGGACTGAATGTACAGCCTTCCACGATGCGACAGCTGTGAAGGATAACAACATCAAATGTGTTATTTCTAGCATGTGTTAAAAAGTCATCTGTATAGCCATATAGTCCCACTCACATGAGCCAAAATTATCCTGCCCTTCTGTGCCAAGGGAAAGAAGGATCCACAGCTCCCAGCATGGCACAGGCCTAAGGGGCTCTGGAGTTAGACCAGCATTCCCTGTCTTTGACTTACTTGCTAAGTGACTTTATATAAGGTATTTGACATCCCTAAGCCTGGGTTCCCTCATCCTATAATCAGGATGAAATGATTTTATCCTGCCACATGGGAGACATAAGTGTCACCTTTGTGGGGGGGTGGTTACTGAGCAGATAGTAACTATCAGTACTCTGGCCCAGCTGGCTGAGGCTCTGCCCTACCCCAGCCTGTGCTGCACCTTCTTAATTCCGCCAAGGCCTTTTGAGCAGTTCCACAGTAGCCTGTATTGGCCTAGCCAGTATTGGCCCAATTGGATTTGTTGTTTATGGGGATAAAGAAACAAAATATATTGGGCTCTTTGCTCCGCCTGACATTTCAGGCATATACTAAGGGCCATGTTATTTTTTGGTGGAAGAAAAAGGAAGTGAACTTCCCTTAAATTTGGCTAAGCCGAGACTAGCTCGAGGAGCCGGCCATAGAGAAGAGCTGGCATGGTGTGGTAGAGACCTTTGGACCAGTGCTGGCTTCTAGTTCTGGGTCTTCTCACCGGCTCCGTGAATTAGGCGAGTCACTTGATTTGTCTGAGTTTCAGTTTCCTGTCTGCAGAATGAAGGTAATATTACCTGTTATGATTGCTCGCCAGGGTTGCCGTGAGGCACCAGTTAGGTAATACATGTTAGCATCTTCTGTGAACTGTAAAGCACTAGGCCGTGTACTCTGAGACTGCTAAATATACCCATCAACAGACTGTAGGGTATTAACAGGAAGAAAGTTGGGACCAGTGGTTCAGCGATGCTGTCACCTGCTCTGTAGCCTTATTTGCAGCCCCTCATTCCCTCCATCTTCCAAGGTAGTTGAGGTATATAGGGACCCTGTACTGCTGCAAGGTGCCTCATGGGGGCAGGGAGCAGGGGGCCGGTGGAGAAAGGCCTCTTGAATACCCCTAGGTGAACCTGTTCCTACTACCTGGTGATTGAGGAAAAAATGCCCCTGCTTTCTGCTTTCTAGAAGCTTTGTTTTTTTCTCTTTTTCACAGTGAGTTGTATGAGAGTCAACGAGTTGCATGAAAGGGATCTCCTAAAGCTCTCGCCCTGGGAGAATATTTGTCCTATTGAGTGTCCATAGTGTACTAGCTGTGGATTCCACTCTTAATTACCAAATTCTGCTTTTGTCTTTATTAAAAGACAATGGCCATGATGGCAATCCATTCAGTGACTCTTCTCGAAGGTCCACGCATGTTGTGGTAGGGCCTGCTGACCAGATTTCGAGGCTGTTACTAAATCAAGCTTGCAGAAGCTTTCATTCTGTTGGGGTGTCAGCATTTCTCCCCTGTCCCCACCTGAGCCAGCCCATCACAGATGAGATGAGAGGGAGCACTTGCTGCTGCTGTCTTAATACTCTGCTCCCATGAGGTATTGTGAGTAGCATCTGCCTGTCATTCACTCACACCAAAAAACTCACACAAATTTTCCTTTTGCCCAAATCTGAAAGTCACCTCCTAGTTCCCAGCTTTCTTGGTACTCTGGCCATTTTATTTCTGGCCTTGATCATGAAATAAGTCGTTTGATGATCTTTCAGCTGCTTGTGTGCAGTTTGTCCATCATAAGGCTTCCTTTTACCCTAATTTTTTTTTATCTCATTCTTTTTTAAGAGAAAGTGCTTCACCCCTTAAAGGCTTACCAAGTACTGAGCTGTTTTAATATCAGTACATCTTTGAACAAATCTGGAAAGAAGGTCTTTTGAACAGAGCTGAGCTGGGTGTGGAGAGATTGGGGACATGCCCATCTTGGCTCTGGGTGGGTGGCAGCGGCAGGAGAAGTCGCTGCCCCTGGGGTTCCCATTCTCCAAGGTAGGGGAGGGGCAGTTGGGGACAAAGAATGGGGAAGTTTGAAATCTGCCTGTGATCAAGGGCCTCCTGGCATGTGTTCAAGGAAAGTAGAAGCCTCCCCTTACAGGCTGAAGAGGACCAGGAAGCCACATTCCATCTTCCCTTAAGGAAAGGGGAGAGAGCGCACTTGCCAAATAATTTTTTTGTAGTGGTTACAACATTTCTAGCAGATGTTCCACTGGGAATGTCCTGTACCTGACCAAGGTGTAAGCAGTCACTGACCTTTTGCCTTTCATTGTTTGTTGTCTCCCGTTGTTTGCTGGCCCCCCGTGTGTCACCAGGCCGCTGCCCTTGAGACATACGATCAGTAGATGGCTGAGCCTGCACAGAATGATTTTTTTTTTAAAGATTTTATTTATTTATTCATGAGAGAGAGAGAGAGAGGCACAGGGAGAAGGAGGCTCCCACGGAGCAGGGAGCCCAATGTGGGACTCGATCCCAGGACCCTGGGATCATGACCTGAGCCGAAGGCAGACGCTTAACCATCTGAGCCACCCAGGCACCCTGCACAGAATGATTTTTAATAAAATGTGTCTTCTCTTCCAGCATGCTTTTCACTTCCACTGCATCTCTCGCTGGCTCAAAACACGGCAGGTGTGTCCGTTGGACAACAGAGAGTGGGAATTCCAAAAGTAGGTGTCTCTGGCTGTTTTGATGTTGTAAGACTGGGTTCTGTGGTCCATGCCATCCTTGAGTCACCTCAAGCTGGAGGGTGCATAGTCTGAGAAGATGGAGACAGGGAACATACCTTGTTTTACAAACGAACTTTTGGTTAAACAAGGACTCGTCTGTGAGGAAAAGGCACAAAAGTGTGGCTGACATTAAGTTTGCAGCCTGGAGTTTCCCAGCTCCCAGGGTCTGTGAAAGTAGAAAATACGAGAATCTGCAAACGATTAAATATTTCCAGAATAACCTCCATAATAAGGCTCCCTGGGCTAACCAATGTCAGGTGTCTTTGCTTTGGGCTGGAATTACATCCACCTATCCTGCTTCATTGGTTTATCTCATGCTGATTAGCTCTGATATGGTATTTATGGCTATCTCAATTAATTTATTAGTATTACACAAATAAAATATGACATGGTTTGAATTTTTTTAAATTCAAATACTCAAGAGGGCATACCAAAAAAATTTCCCACCTTAGTCTCCTAATCTTACTCCCAGAGGTGACCATCAGCTTCTTAGTACCTCCTATCTCTGTACATGTGCTTTCATGTATGTGGGTGGATATCCGTATATAATTTTAACATAAATATGAGCATCCTACATAGTAATTCACCTTGCTTTTTCATTTCATACATTTTGGAGTATTTCCATATCCGTATATATCAGACTACCTCCTTTCTGATGGGTGCAGAGTATTTTTTATGTTGATGTACCATAATTTATTTAATCAGTCCCTATTTTTTTTTAAAGATTTTATTTATTTATTTGAGAGAGAGAGAATGAGAGATAGAGAGCACGAGAGGGAAGAGGGTCAGAGGGAGAAGCAGACTCCCTGCTGAGCAGGGAGCCCGATGTGGGACTCGATCCCGGGACTCCAGGATCATGACCTGAGCCGAAGGCAGTCGCTTAACCAACTAAGCCACCCAGGCGCCCAGTCAGTCCCTATTGATAGACATTTGGGTTTCAGATTTTTCACTTGAAAATAGTGTGTTGGGATGACCATCCTTATACATGAATCTTTGTGAATTTGTGCAGGTATATTTGTAGCAGTAATTCCTAAAAGAGGAATTTCTGAGTAAAGAATGTGTACATTTTTATTTTTGATAAAGTCAGATTTTCCTTTCCCAAGAATATGTTGTAATTTACACTCCCTCTAAACAGTGCAGCAGAATGCCCCTTTCTCCATTTCCTGCTGAGGCTCTATCAAACTTTTCCATCTTAGCTACTCTGATAGTTGAAAACTAGTGTTCAGTTGCATTTTTTTAATTTTGAGTGAGATTGGCTACTTTTCATTTGTTTTTATGCCTCTCTTAATGTGAAATGCCCTTTTTTGTTGCTGTTGAATTACTGATCATTTGCTTTATCAAATTTTTTATGAGAAGGGGATTTTTATTTAAATATGGGTTTTGGGGCGCCTGGGTGGCTCAGTCATTAAGTGTCTGCCTTTGGCTCAGGTCATGATCCCAGGACCCTGGGATCGGGCTCCCTGCTCATTGGGAAGCCTGCTTCTCCCTCTCCCCCTCCCCCTGCTTGTGTTCCGTCTCTCGCTGTGTCTCTCTCTGTCAAATAAACAAAATCTTAAAAATAAATAAAGAAAGAAATATGAGTTTTGATTAATAGGATATAGGTAAGTTTAAAAAACAAAAAATGGGGTTCTTGAGCTTGTTAAATGTTTAGAAATCCCTTATTGGTACAGTTATTTTGCTTTTACACTTGGTTATTTATTTTGGTAACGAATTTTGGAAGTCTTATCGAATGCACGTTCTTTTTTTTTTTTTTTTAAGATTTTATTTATTTATTTGACAGAGAGAGACACAGTGAAAGAGGGAACACAAGCAGGGGGAGTGGGAGAGGGAGAAGCAGGCTTCCCGCGGAGCAGGGAGCCCGATGTGGGGCTCGATCCCAGGACCCTGGGATCATGACCCGAGCCGAAGGCAGATGCTTAACGACTGAGCCACCCAGGCACCCCTGCACGTTCATTTTTTAAGAAACCTGCCAAATACTCAGTGTTTAGCTCATACCATTATCCTTCATTCAGCAACATGTATGCTACCTAATGTGTAAGATATGAAAACGTGTGAGACAGTCCTTCCCCATCCTCGGGAGCTCGAGTCCTGAGTAGAACCATGAAGTCACACATATCAAGGCAAAAGCACTTTTCTGCATTCTCAAGAGATTGGTAATTGGCTCTCAAGTAATTGGCCCTGCCATGGAGCAGGCTTCAAGTTCTGTTTTAGACCCAAACTTTCCCCTGTTGCCCATTAAATATTCCCTGGACTGAGCCTAGGCAGTGGGGGGTTTGAAGACTTCCTCGTGTTGGGCTTTGACACCACCACTGTGTCCAGCCAGCGGCCTTGTCACAAGGCAGTGCTCAGCAGCGCTTGTGAAAACAGATTCCTAAGGAGCAAATTATGGCATCCTTTAATGTGATGGACAACTTCTGGGTTGCTCTCCAGTCCACTAACAAACACTGGAGCTCTACCCTGTGTGGAATTTGGCACAACAACTTTTTTCTAGACAGTATTCACATAGATTTCATACGAGAAGTGCTTAAAACATCTAGTAGTCCTTTGGGCTGATCGAAGCCATGACCCAGAGTTCGAGTGCCCTGGTTATTATGTTATATGTTAGACTTTGTTATAAGTATTTTAATGAGGCTAACTGTCCATAAAGAACCAGACAAAAGATTGAGTAAGATAATAATGAAGGATTTTTGTTCAAGCAGTCCATTTATATGTGGAAGAAATTTCCTGGCCTTGTTTGTTTTTATATAATCTTGTTAGAGCCAAATTTTGGCTTTTGGGGAAATCAGAAATCACCTGAAATCCATACCTCATTTCTCTACAGTCCTCTTTCTGTAGTACTGAATGTAATCAGGGCGGAAATTGGACCTGGTGATAGATTTTGAAATTGAAGGCCGTTCAATGACTATTTCCCATATTTGCCTGAGTAGCAGATTTGAAGTGAAAATAAGCCGCAGTGGGAAGGGGAGGCCGAGTGCTCAGAGGGTGTCGGAGCCACTGACTGGAGCCACCAGAGCAGCTCCCTGTCACAGCCACCAGTTCTGACTTTTCCTCTTCGCCTCCCTAATACTGCCCACATCTATCTGGTAACTGGAAGGAGGATCAGGTGGGTCTAGTTGAGGCCCATGGAGAGACTGTCACTAAGAAGAGGGTAGTAGGTAAAATGTTATGCAGGGTAAAATAAAAGGGGCAGAGACTAGTGTCAGCCCAATCTTGGAGTACACTTGTACTCACATCTTTTAAAAGTTTTCATTACATCTGCTCCTATGTTTTAGCAGGTTTTGTAGTCTCAAGAGGAAATTACTAAGGAATTAATAAAATAATTTACTTTGTCTTTCAGGTATGGGCACTAGAAAGAATTCTTCCGTCGAGCTCAACTGTTCTGTTATTCATTTAATGACTTGCCCTCCTGTTACTTAATTATAAATTAGGTAGAACTGTGTCGTTTCTGCTTTGTCTTCTCAGTTTGCTGTTCCTGCAGCCATATTGTATTCTGTGTCAAATAAAATCCAGTTGGATTCTAGAACAGCTGCTGTCTCTTGTGTATGTGAAAAAGTGAACATAAATAAAGGGTCCCCTCTTCCTAGGTTGGAAGGCTTCCTTTCAAAAGTGAGATGTTTCTTCATTAGAGCAGAGTTGTCCTGTGAGCACATCGCTTGGTCATAAGGAATCCTGGTCCACAGCCTGATCATCGATGGCAGTCTTGGGCAAGTCGACTCTCCGCTCCGCCCTTTCCCCAAAGAATGGCTCCTAAGAACTAAATGGCATCATATGTGCACAGAAAGCTTTGTAAACTGTAATACCACTGTACGAATGTTAACCTTGACCATGTATGACATGTTGCTTTCTCTTCTTAGTTTAGAAAAATAAACCTGAAAAAAATCTAATATGTAATTTTGTCTGGCAAAAGAAGAATTTATGAACTCCAGTTGAAAATCGGTGTCACTTAAAATGGAATTAAAAAGAATTCAAGTTGCCTCTACCACCACCATCTTTTGCAGTTTGTTTAAAATGTCTTGGCCACGGGGGTGCCTGGCTGGCTCGGTCGGAGAGCATGCGACTCTTGATCTTGGGGTCACGAGTTCAAGCCCCATGTTGGGTATAGAGATTACTTTAAAAAAAAAAGTCTTGGTCATGGAAGGAATTGCCAGTTCTAAAACTAATTCAGTGGTGATGTAGTCTTTAACTGAGAAACAGTCTAGTTTACTGTAGTGGTTCTCAAACTACGGTCTGAGGACTCCTGGGGGCTCCTGGAACCCTTTCAGGAGGTTCATGAAGTTCCTGTTCCACTACATGGCGGCATGAGGCCAGCCTTTCCTTATATCCTTCAGCCAAAGCAATGCACTGAATGAAGAAGCAGGCGGGAGGATCCAGCTGTCTTCTATTAGATACAAAAGAGATTTGCAAAAATGTAAAACAGTGCCACTCTGATTTTTTTGTTTTGAAAAATAGTGGCTTTTAATAAAAATATTTGTGTTAACATGATGGGTTTTGTTCTTTTTAAGTCTTTTAAATTTCTTGGTTTTGATTTCCATTATATATATAGATATATAGATGTATCTGTAGATGTTCACCCACAAAGACAAATTCTTTGAGGGCTTCAGTTTTTAAGATCATAAAGGGATCCTGAGTAGAAAATTTCAGAATCTCTACCTTAGTGATTAAGAACTTTGAAGTCTTGGGACGACTGTGTGGCTCAGTCGTTAAGCGTCTGCCTTCGGCTCAGGTCGTGATTCCGGGGTCCTGGGATCGAGCCCCGCATCAGGCTCCCCGCTCATTGGGAAGCCTGCTTCTCCCTCTCCCTCTGCTGCTCCCCCTGCTTGTGTTCCCTCTCTTGCTGTCTCTGTCAAATAAATAAAATCTTAAAAAAAAATAAAACTTTGAAGTCTTAATAAACCTGGATCAAACCCACCTTCCTGGGACACCTGGGTGGCTCAGTCTAAGTGTCCAACTCTTGATTTCACTCAAGTAATGATCTCAGAGTCATGAGATCAAGCCCCAGTCTCTACACTCCTCGCAGAGTCGGCTTGAGATCCTCTCCCTCTGCCCCTCCTGACGCTCATGCTCTCTAAATAAACAAATCTTTTTAAAAAGATTTATTTCCTCCGCTAACTGCCAGGCTTATAGCAAGCACTCATATCGAGGGAGGTAGCTGCTACTGTTGCTGTTAACTTAGGGCTACCACCCTTGACAGAAATACCCTCTTTAAAACCTGTTTCAAGTGGTCATTCAGGCGGCGTGAATGCTTAAGGTAGCGAACACACAACTTTTCACATAGATGACTATTTGTTGAGTTCTGCTTGAGTATTAATCAGTACTATCGCTTGAGGAGTACAGAAATCCAGCTTCTGCTGAGGTAAGGGACATTTATTGGCGGGTATGGGGCTATGTAACGTAGTCGGAGAAAGGGCCCTATGGGGATACATTTAGACGGAAGAATGAATGGAACCAGGGAAACGCTGCTGGGATTCCCCGCTACCCTCACTAGCCTCATGAGGCAGAAAGATGATACTGCCACCTCTTCTCCCACAGGTGCTCCGCAAGAGGGACCAAGTTCTGATTCCCCAAATCCCAGCTGCGTCCGGTTCCCATAGCTGGACTAGTCGGTAGATTCCTGTGGAACATAGTGACTGCCTGAGCACTCCGTTGGCATGGAGGGGAACAGTTCCCAGGAGAATGGGAGGGATGTGGAACAGACGACACAAGATGGGTCTACTTGGAGGCAGGCTAGGGAGTTTTTTCCTAACATTGAGCAAAAACATCTCCTTGTAACATTTATATCCAGTTATTCTTGTGGTGCCTCATGAAACTGGTGGACATGAATCTTCCCTGAGATATTAGTGAAGTTATTTGCTGAGTGCCTGCTGTATGCTAACCTAGAGGATACAGCTGAGTCACACAAAATCTCTTCCCTCCAAGAGCTCACAGGTCTAGTAGGAGACTGTTGAGGAAAGGAATGAATATGGAAGTTCATTCTGGAAAGCTTGACAGGCCTCGGATCTGGGCTTGATCTTGAAGTGCCCATTCTCTCTTGGTTTTCCTTCTGTCAACTCCGGTGCCTTGTAGGGGCTCCTCCTCTTCAGTCCGCCCTGAAGATTCCAACCCCAGGGTTCCGCTCTGTCTGGGAGACGGCATCCTCACCCCTAGTCCCAGTCACGTCTGGGAGCTGATTGTGCACATCTCTTCCCAAATCCACTTCTATTTATTTTTATTTTTTTTTAAAGGTGTTATTTATTTACTTGTCAGAGAGAGAGAGAGAGCACAAGCAGGGGGGAACGGCAGGGGCAGAGGGAGAAGCAGACTCCCCCGGACCAGGGAGCCTGACGCGGAACTCGATCCCGGGACCCCGGGATCATGACCTGAGCCGAAGGCAGGTGCCTAATCGACTGAGCCACCCAGGCGCCCCCAGATCCACTTTCAGTAACCTCACTTTGGTAGTTGGAAATTGGCCAGAGTGGGTGTATTTCACACCACAGAAATTGTGAAATGCTGCAAATCAGAGCTTCTTTTCCCTGGAGAGCTTGTTGTTACTCACCAGCACACTCCTGCCTAGCTAACCGTCTTTACCATAATGGTATCCAAATGTGTCCGTAGTCTATCCCCGGCTGTGTGTCTTGTAGACGCTTCAAGCTCAGGATGTCAACCATGACTGACCTATCATTTTCCGAAACGTCCCCCTCCTCCTGGATGACCTAGCCTGGTTAATAGCCTGGCCACTCATCCAATTCCTAAAGCCACAGGCATTCAAAAGGCATTTTAGATACTCACCTCTCCTTCGCCCCTGCATGTAATCACGAAATGAATGCTCTTCACTCTACCATTGTGCTGTCACTAAAATCTGTACCCTTTCCTCCATTCCTGCTGCCACGGATGGAGCCCAGGCCTCTGCATTTTTCTCGAAAATAACTGCCGTTCCCTCTGACTGGTCACACTGTCACTAGTCTCTTGGCTGCAACCTGAGGTGAGTCTTTAATTTGGTCTGATGCCCCTTCCACGGATTGAGACATTCCCCACCTTGAAGGAAGCCGAGTTAGTTTCCCATCAGACTTTGAACATGCCTAATCCTGGCTCCTCCAGCCTCCTCGCAGCTGGAACCAGGGAGGTTACCTAACCTCCCCCGGAGACACTCACCCTGCCACCCACTGCGGCCGTGGGCAGCAGGCCCGGCAGCACCCAGGGCCCGGTGCAGATGGCAGAATGGGTTATGACATCCAGTGTTCAACAGCCTTAACAGCCAGCACCTCCCCAAACTGGTTTTGCGGCATAGTGCTGGCTGGGGTCCCAGCTGCTGCCTGTTTGCTGAGCCCGACTCCCCATCATTCCTGGTGCTGCTGTGAACTCTCCAACATGCCTTCCTTTTCTTTTTTTCTTAAGATTTGTTTTACTTATTTATTTGAAAGGGGGGGAGGGGCAGAGGGAATCTCAAGCAGACAAGCTGACTCTGCACTGAGCGCGGAGCCCAAAGTGGGGCTCTATCCCACGACCCCGAGATCATGACCTGAGCCCAAACCAAGAGTCAGACACTTAACCGACTGAACCAGCTAGGCACCCCTCCAACATCCTTTCGATGTCCCCTCTGCTAGAAAGATCAGCCAGCAATTTGCTTCTCAGCTCTCGTTACTATCCCCTCTTGTCCCTACCAGTGGGCCCACACCTTTTCCTCATTCACTCCTTTGTTTTAAAGATTTTATTCATTTCTTTGACAGAGAGAGACACAGGGAGAGAGGGAACACCAGCAGGGGGAGTGGGAGAGGGAGAAGCAGGCTTCCCGCGGAGCAGGGAGCCCGATGCGGGGCTCGATCCCAGGACCCTGGGATCACGACCTGAGCCGAAGGCAGACGCTTAACGACCGAGCCACCCAGGCGCCCCTTCCTTATTCACTCTTAAAGCATTCCTAAAAAAGGCTATCATTTCATTATAGTGTCCTCTGATATTTTTCACTCATCTCCTCAGCCAATAGATCACTCTTCTAACAGTCCTTTGTCTATCTTTTCCATTTCTTGTTTGTCCCATGTTTTGATTAGGCTCTTTCCTTTTTTTTTCTTTTCCTTTTCTTTCTTTTTTTTTTTTTTTTTAGAGAGGGAGAGGTGGAGAGGGAGACTCTTCAGCAGGCTCCACGCCCACTGTGAGCCCGGGCTTGATCTCATGACTCTGAGATCGTGACCTGAGCCGAAATCAAGAGTCAGAGGCTTAACCGACTGAGCCACCCAGGCCAATCAGGCTCTTTTCAAATCAGAATTCACTAAAGACTCGATTCCCTGTGTAAGGACATTATTTTCTTTAGATGCCCCTTCTTTCCTTTCTATTTGAATCCATTTTTGACCTACCGTTAGAACACCTTTTGGGGGCCTCTTGCCTCCACTGAGCCCACTGTCCAGCCCCCTAAACTGGGCCTTCACCCCATGGTACACAGAACCTCACCCAGCCTCTGTGTATACAGTTCTGTGTGTCTGCTGGTCCTGCACGTCTCCTTCCGGCCTTGCACACGTGGCTTCAGCTGGTCTGGCTTGACCCTCTGTGCTCCAAGAATATCTCCCACCCCATCCAGTCAGTCTCCCTAGTCCCTCGCCTCAGAGCTGGCCCTGCAAGGCAGGTCGTCCTCCAGGTGCCTCTAAATACACACTGGGCACCTGCCTCCCCGTAAGGCCCCCAGCACAGAGGCTTCCTCTTTTCTCTGAACTTTTTGAGATCTGCCCCCACAGTGAGGGCATATTTCTAGCTATGATGAAGTCTGAAACAGCACGCTGACTTTTGCCAAAGTGTCCCCTTCCTTCCCCTTTAGTCAGAGTAGCCTTAAGTAGCAATTTTTCAAACTAATTGTGTCTACATTTTGGATTCTGAGACATGAAACTATCCATTACAGCAAAGTAGAACCTATCATCCTGTACTTACAGGGGAACTAAACATTTTTCAGATGCCTTGATAATTAAATATTCTATTTTCTGCCAAACTCCTCTTCTCATAACGGATTGCCTCTATCTGCCATCTAGTCAAACAGGTGAGAAACCCTAGAGTCATCTTTAATGCCAGCTTCACCCTCATCCCCAATATCTGGGCAGCCGCCATGTCCTGTCTACCCAAGATCCATTTTACATCACTTAAATCCACTCTCTTCCCTCGTCCCCCACTGTGTAGGCCTTTAGCATCACGTGGGTCATTGGAATGGGTTCATTTATCCCCTCACCTGTAAGAATCAGGAGCCCCGATAATAGAAAGTATCATAAAGAATAATCCTGGGGCCCAGTTCTGTAGACTCTGAAGGTTCTGCCTTTTCAACAAGCTCATGTTCCGTGGGTCTTCTAAACTATATTCTACAGAGTCTTCAGGAAGGATCTCCATTCTTCCACAGCTGTTGGAGAACATGGCAAAGACAGTGGAAGAAGAAAGTTAACACCTGCCAACTATTTCTCTTTTTATCCCACTAATGGTTAAAACTCACGGAGTTTTGGAACTTCTTCTTTTTTTATTTTTTCATTTTATTTATTTGACAGAGAGAGACACAGAGAGAGAGAGGGAACACAAGCAGGGGGAGTGGGAGAGGGAGAAGCGGGCTTCCCGCCGAGCAGGGAGCCCGATGTGGGGCTTGATCCGAGGACCCTGGGACCATGACCTGAGCTGAACGCAGACGCTTAATGACTGAGCCACCCAGGCGCCCCGAGTTTCGGAACTTCTTGAAAATACAATTGCCTCAAAGGTATAAAGACATAGAAACAAACTAACACTAATAAAATGTTATAATAATAATAAAAGACGATGGGACTTCAATAGGGTGGAATGTTATTTTTCAAAACTGTAAAAACTAAAAACACTGAAAAGTATTTACTATACGATGCCAAGAGGAAATAGAATCATCACGTGATGGCAACAATCTATAAAAATAGACAACATGCAAAAATGAGATTGCAGTTAGGCAGATTAAATGATGGGGCATTTATAACTGTTTTCGTTTATTCCTGCTATGTTTTCTCTTGCATTTAAAATCGGGAAAAAAGGGGCACCTGGTGGCTCAGTCGGTTAAGTGGCTGCCTTCGGCTCAGGGCCATGATCCCAGGGTCCCGGGATCGAGCCCCGCATCGGGCTCCCTGCTCAGCGGGGAGCCTGCTTCTCCCTCTCCCTCTGCCTGCTTCTCTGCCTACTTGTGCTCTCTATCTCTCTGTCAAATAAATAAATAAAATCTTTAAAAAATAATAAAATAAAGTCGGGAAAAAATAATCCCCCTAAGCAGCTAAACTCTCTATAGTTTTCAAAAGGCTCCATTTACCAACATGAGTGACTCAACCTGTTGAAGTCTTATCCTCACAAGTTACCACCTCCATAAATGCTCTTACATACACAAGGAGCCTAATTGCTCCTCCATCAGATCTTTGCTTTTGAACAAAGTCTGTTGTGGGACTCCTTGTCTCCACTCCCACCCCAGCTCATCTCGGAGACACCTGAGACTATACTTAGCTGCTTGCGCCACATTGTCAATCTCACCCTGTTCGTTACCCACCCACTGTGTATCGCAATAAAGATGGCAGAAGCTAGAAGGCCCTGGAGACTTTCCCTCGCTCCTTGTTTTATCCGAGTTCCCAAGCACCTCTTGCTTCCTTATATCCGGGTCCTCCTGAGGGTCCGGCATTATCTGTATATTTTTACACTCCTATTCAGATTTTGACCTGAGGCCTTCTTGATTCCCAGTGTCTTCCTATAGGGAGAGGTCACATGAACTTAGGTTAAAATCCTGGCTCTGTTACCATCCCATGAAGTGACTCTGAACAAGCCTCTGAGCCTGGGTTCCTTACCTTTAAAATAGGGATAATAGCGGCACCGGGGTGCCTCGGCTGGTTACGCATCCAACTCTTGATTTCAGCTCAGGTCATGATCTCAGGGTCATGGGATCAAGCCCCACATCAGGCTCCACTCTTAGCGCAGAGTCTGCTTGAGATTCTCCCTCTCCCTCTGCTCCTCTCCCTGCTCTGGCTCTTTTTCTCTCTCTCAGATAAATAAATAAAATCTTTTTAAAAATTATTAAAAAATAAAATAGGGACAAGGAGAAAAAGGTATATAACTAAGGATACCGTGAAAAATGGGAAATAAAGAAAATTAGATGGCCCACTGAATGGGCCCAAGAATGGACTGTAAAGGGATCAAGGGCATTAATATATCCAAATAAATAATATGTTGATTTCTAAGGGGGATTAATCATAGAAACCCCAAACTGGGGCCTCACTGAGGCAAAAGTAGGCAGTACTTCTCTGCAGAGGGAGCAGCCTTGGCCAATAGATTTGTAACTGTTCACAGTCCATTGGCAAAGCTAACCTCAGTTTTGGAGATCTTCACTTGATAACTTTAAGTATTTGCATCATCCAGCTAATTTTTTTTTTAAAGATTTTATTTATTTATTTGACAGAGAGAGACACAACAAGAGAGGGAACACAAGCAGGGGGAGTGGGAGAGGGAGAAGCAGGCCTCCCACAGAGCAGGAAGCCCGACGAGGGGCTCGATCCCAGGACCCCGGGACCATGACCCGAACCGAAGGCAGACGCCCAACGACTGAGCCACCCAGGCACCCCATCATCTAACTAATTTTAAAGAACCTGCCCCTGGCTTTCCATTGTACTTAAGGAAAAATTGAAACTTCTTACACAGGCCGACTCATCTCCTGGTGACCTGGCCCCTGCCCTCCTTCCCGATCTCATTTAAGAAAATCGTTCCTGGGACGCCTGGGTGGCTCAGTTAAGCGTCTGCCTTCAGCTCGGGTCGTGATCCCTGGGTCCTGGGATTGAGCCCCGTGTTGGACTCCCTGCTCCGCGGGAAGTCAACTTCTCCCTCTCCCTCTGCCCCTCCCCCTGCTCATGCGCATTCTCTCTCTTTCTCTCTCTCTCAAATAAATAAATAAAAATTTTAAAAACTAGCATATTGTAACAGATTAAATGTAGATGCAAGTAGGAGATTCCAGCTGTCTTCTATTAAGTCAAACATTAAAAAGAGATTAAAAAAAAAAAAAAAGAATGTCATCCCCTCTGGCGTTCACAGAGTTCCAACCACCCTGGAGGTAGTCAGCCCCTGCCCCATAGCCTTGGCCTGGGACTCCTCTGCCACATCTCTGGCTGGCTGGCTTCTTCAAGTCTTAGAACTCACTTGAACTATCACCTTCTCAAGGAGGACTTCCCTGCCACCCTGTGGAAATGGCCACCCAGTTCACTCTTATTATATCAACCCACTTTGTTGGCTACATAGCACTTAGAGCTAATCTAAATTGTCTCGGCCACTTAACGTGATTACTTGTTTACAGTCTGTCTTCCCTCTTGGTTCGGAAGCTCCAGGAGAGCTCCTGAGTCTGTCCTGTTCGCCCTTGAATCTCCACAACCTACCATGGTGCCTTTATTGGTTGAATAAATAAACAAAGGAATGAACAAATCAACCGCCCTCGCTTTTCTTTTGTTTACGCCTACCAAGCCAACTGTCAGATCAGGATTTGGGGGGGGGCCGCTGCGAAAGAGTATTAAACTGATGGTATCGATGTGAGTATTTTTTCTCATCCCTGGAATAGTTGTGGTTCACTGTGGAATTATTTTTGTGTCATCTTTTTACATATGAGTCTAAGAGCTTGGTAATTATTGCTAATGTTTATTACTGTTATTACTTACTATTCAATGATGTGCCGGGCACGGATGGGAACTTTACCAAACAATCATCACAAAAATAGAACCTTGGCTATTTGTATATGTTTGGTGAACTGTCCATTCAGGTTCCTTGCCCATTTTTTAATTGGGTTGGTTGGTTGTTCTACAATGTGTCGGGGGAGTTCTTTATATAATCTGGACATTAAATGCTTATCCTGCTTACTATGATTTGCAAAAATTTGCTCCCATTCTATGGGCTGTCTTTTCACTCTCTTGGCTATGTCCCTTGATGCACAAAAGTTTTTAATTTTAATGAAGTCTGATTTATCTACTTTGTCTTTTGTTCCCTGTGCTTTTGGTGTCCTATTTAAGAAACCACTGTAAAATCTAAGGTCATGAATATTTGCCCCTGCGTTTTCTTCTAAGAGTTTTATAGTTTTCGCTTTTAGATTTAGCTCTTTGATCTATTTTGAGTTAATTTTTGTATATGGTGTGAGGTAAAGGTAAGACTTCATTCTTTTGCATGTGGCTATCCAACTTTTTTCTTCTTTTTTTTTTTTCCAGCTTTCTCAGTATATATTGTTCAAGTGATTGTCCTTACCCCGTTGAAGGGTCATGGTACTTTTGTCAAAAATCAATTGACCACATATGTGAAGGCTTCTTTCTGGGCTCTCTATTCTAATCTATTTGTCTATATATCTGTCTTTATGCCAGTACCACACTGTTTTGTTTGTTGGAAGAGGATATTACCTCCCTTACAAGTTGTCATGAGAATGAGAATGGGAAATAATGCAAATGAAGTGCCTGGCCCACAGCTTGGCACACAGTAGGTACTTAACACCTATCTTGAAGCGATGGTGTTTGCTTAGGTGTCTTCAGGTTGAAAGGCTGAGATTCACTCAGGTTCCCCTCAGACACACTGGGAATTTGGCTGACTGGAAGTCATCCCCACCCACACAGTTGGCCTGGGGAGACAGGAATGTTGCTCAGGAGGCCACAGGCCCTCATCTGGTCGTCCCCGAGCATGTCCACTGCTTCTCAGCACCTGAAGTAGATTCTCCATGTCTGCTTCTCTCTTCTAGTGCTGCTGTCTACATTTGGATTCCCCGCAGAAGACCCTGGGACAAGAGCTTGGTACTTAGTTGTGAAGGATAGTCCTGGAAGCGCAGGGAAGAAGAGAGAAAGTGAGGGCATGAAGGGAGGAAAGCCAAGAGCGGGATGCCTCGGTGGGCAGCCGGGGCTCAGTCCCACCGGAGGCCAGCCGAGCGACCTTGCAGGGCACCCTGCAGCACTGTGCTCCTGGGGGATTATCCACTGACTCCCATAGTCCTAGAGGTTTTAAACCGGCCCTTCTGGGCTACCCTGCACAAAGGGCTAAGCGGGTTCCCACACCTCCAGAAGGAACCCTGAGGCTGAGAAGCAGAGTGAGGAAGGGACTGGAGGTGAGAACCATCTCCTGCACCTGCAAGGGGACTAAGAAGGACAGAGGGGCTATGAGGTGAGACATCGTGGGCCTCTGCAACCACCACCACCAACTGCCTCTACACTTTGTGACTCCTGCACGCTCAAAGCTTCTACTGCATCAGCCTCGACTCTTGGCTATAGTTTCTGCAGATCTCTGGGTTTCTGTGTCACTCTGCTGCCCATGTCTCTATGTAAGTCTTGCGTTTAACCTGTCCTCGAGAGAAGCTTGGGCGGCCTTGACTTCCCACCAGCCCAGCTCTTCAGCACAGGCCTCCAGCGCTGGCTGCCCTCGCTCCAGGCCCTGATCCTCCTGCAGTCCACGTTTTTGAGGTTCCAGGAATAAAGCATAAAAATATGTTCACAAGAAATGACTGTTTCTTCAGCAGGGGCTGCAGTGTGACAGCACCCAGGGTCACTCGGATTGCTCGTCAATAGGTGTACAGATACCCCCCTTTGGGGATATTGGATATTGGGGTTCAGAGTGATTAAGAGACTTGCCTCAGGGCACACAGTTAGTTAAGTGCAAACATGGACTCGAACAGTCTCCTGACTCCAAATCTCATACTCTTTCCACTTAATCATTTTACCTCTTACACAGGGAACAAAACCTCCAACTGCTGAATGTTATGAGAATCTTGTTATGGGAATCTATTTGGCAGGTTACTTCACTATCGAAAGGGATCTGCCCAGGGATCTGTAGACTTCCAGGGTCCTGGAGGACAGAGCCCAAGATTGAAGTTAGACAAAATCCACAATAAATAAACCTGTGCCTTTTGTGCCAGGTCAACTATCACTTTTTTTTAAATACTTTATTTATTTATTTGACAGAGAGATAGAGACCACAAGTAGGCAGAGAGGCAGGCAGAGGGAGAGGGAGAAGCAGGCTCCCCGCCGAGCAGGGAGCCCGATGCGGGACTCGATCCCAGGACCCCGGGATCGTGACCTGAGCCGAAGGGAGACGCTTAACCGACTGAGCCACCCAGGTGCTCCTCAACTATCACTTTTTATGAAATTCTGGTTGGAACAAGTGGTAGCCGACACCAAAGATTTCAGAAAAAAATTGTGGGAGAAAAGCATGGGATTGAGAAGGATTCTGTTCGTTCCCTTCAATACCCCTGAGAACTGGGGAAAGCTGCTTAACCAGTCATGGTCCTGGTGGCAAACAGCAGAAGCCAACTGGCTAGCTCATGCCAGAAAGGGTTTATGGGGAGAACGTGGGATGGCTCACAAAATGGTGGGAAGGCTAGGGAAGCAGCTTAAGCTGGAACCAAGAGGGACCTTTGTCAGCCAAGACCAAACCACAGGAATGGCCCTGGACACCTTACTGGCCTGGCAGCTCTGGGGTGCCTCCCACCCACTGCTGGCCCCCAGCTCCACCTGCAGCTCCGGAGCCTGGGTCACATGGCTGTGCTGGCCGCCCAGGAGGGTGGAAGGGGGTGGTGATGTATGATCCATTTCTGCTTCTGGGATGGGAGTTGGGGGCTTGAGATAATGCCCCAAATCGGAAGTGTTTGGAGGCTGGGCAGCCAAAGGGATGAGTATTTTCAGAACTATTGTTATTCTACCTCAAAGCTGGACACTACCTGGTTCTTCTTCCTTGACACCGTGGCTCAAGCCTCTTCCTTCTTAAAACTTTCTCCCTCCTGAGACTTCCTCCTGCAACTCGTCTCCCTCTGTAGCCAGGTGTCTTAAAAGGACTGTCCATACTCATGGTCCCCACTTTGTCACCGACCCTCCCAGCAGCCTGCCATTTCTTCCCACCACTCCACTGGAACTGCCCACCGAGGTTACCAGGAACTTTCAGGTGACAACCCCACTTGTCGCTTTCAGTCCTTCTCTGCACTTGGTGAAACCCTCCACTCTCTAGTTACCTGCTTTGTTTCTCTTTTAACTGAGTCCAAATGTTATATATTATGACAGGGGCAGATTCGAGTTTGATGGGGCCTGAAGCTGATGCATTTGGAGGGAACGTCTTTAAGAAAAATAAGACAGAGTTACATAGAGCAATTGCTAGAAACCCTTCTGGGCATTCAAAGGAGCTGATGCAAGTGAGGGGCCGCGAAGCTTAAGCTTCATTAACTCCATGAATCATCCCTGAGAAGAGACAAGCTAGTTTATGGAACCATTCTCTATCAAGGGACATGATGCGTTTGTCAGTTTTTTTGCCGTTACCAAAACACTATAAAGAACATTCGTACATGCAACTCTTTTGTGAATATGTGCATTTCTCCACGATAGGAATTGCCAACTGCTGTGTCACGGACCATTTCATTTTTATTTTCAAGTTTTATTTCAAGGAGGGCTACATTGCCCTCCAAATAGGTGTCACTAAATCCCACTCCAACCAGCCATTGTGGTGGGAATTCTCGTACATCCTTGCCAGCACTGGGTATTATCATCTTTTTGGGGTTTCTTGGCCAAGCTAATGGGAAAAATAAAAAGGCATTTCAATGTTATTTTAATTTACTGTATTAATTTCTAAGGCCGTTGTAACCAAATACCACATACTGGCTGGCTTTAGAAAACCCAGAAACGGGCACCTGGGTAGCTCTGTCGGTTAAGCATCCAACTCTTAATTTCAACTCAGGTCATGGTCTCAGGGTCGGGCTCCACACTGAGCATAGAGCCTGCTGAAGATTCTCCCTCTCCTTCTGCCCTTCCCCTTCCCCCACTACTTGCACACGTGCGCTCTCTCTCTGTCTGTCTCTCAAAACAAAAATAAAAAGCCCAGAAACTTATTGTCTCACAGTTCTGGAGACTAGAAGTCTGAAATGGAGATGCCAGCAGGGCCATGTTCCCTCTGAAACCTGTAGGGGACCATTCTTCCTTGCCCCTTCCTAGCTTCTGGTGGTGGTTGTCCACCTTTGGTGTATCGCTCTGATTCTCTGTCCTCACATGGCGTTCTCCCTGCGTCTCTGGTGCTACATGGCCCTCTTCTTCTAAGGAGGACGATAGTCGTATGGGATTATGGGCCCACCCTACTCCAGTATGACCTCATCTCAACTCATCACCTCGGTGACAACCCTGTTTCCAGATAAGTCACGTTCTGAGGTACAGGGGGTTAGGATTTCCAGATATTTTGGGGAAGGGGGACACAGTTCAGCCCATGACATTTACCTTCCTCTAATTCCTAGGGACATTGAACTTCTTTCCCTACGTTTACTAGAAATTTGGATCCTTTCCATGTTGGCCGCCCAGTCTTCTATTGGGCCGCGTGTCATTTCGCTGTTTCTTTCAGTGTCACTGATCTTTTTCACAATGAACCTGTTATATGTGTGGCAAAAGTTTGCTCTCAGCTCGTCACGTGTGCTTCCACTTTGGTTTTGGTGTCTGCCTTGACGTCTGTGACACAAAACTCCCCACGTTTCCCTCCTCGCCTCCTGCTTCTCTGGCTCTGCATCTGTCCTTCCTCCTCCCTCCCTTCCCTTGACATTTTCCCCACCTCATAAATGGCACCACGTCCATTTCTGCTCCAGCCAGAAGCATGGCGCCTTCTTTGATCTTCCTTCTCCCTCATCCTCTATATCTGACTTATCACCAAGCTCCAGCAGTTTGGCCTCCTAGTGGCTCAGTCAGTTGAGCATCCGACACTTGACCTCAGGGTTGTGAGATCGAGCCCCACATCGGGCTCTGTGCCGGGCATGGAGTCTGCTTGGGATTCTCTCTCCCTCTCCTTCTGCCCCCTACCCCCCGACCTCACATGCTCTCTCTCTCTCTCTCAAAAAATAAAAAAATGAATAAACAAGTAAGTATACTACTGATTTATATGAAGTATATTGATGTGTATTAAGAAACACAAAGCAGGGGCGCCTGGGTGGCTCAGTCGTTAAGCGTCTGCCTTCGGCTCGGATCATGATCCCAGGGTCCTGGGATCGAGCCCTGCATCGGGCTCCCTGCTCCGCAGGAAGCCTGCTTCTCCCTCTCCCACTCCCCCTGCTTGTGTTCCCTCTCTCGCTGTCTCTCTCTCTCTCTCTCTCTCTCTCTCTGTCAAATAAATAAATAAATAAATAAATAAATAAATAAATAAATAAATAAATAAGAAACACAAAGCAGAATAAGGAACAGAGAGGAGGGAGGAGCTATTTTGGCAGGAGGACCAGGGAGGGCCTCTCTAAGAAAGTGGCATTGGAGCAGAGCCCTGAAGATAGTGAAGAATGAGCACTCCAGGCAAAGGTGCAAGCTGGGGACAGACTTGAGTGAATGGGGACTCACTGGCAGAGAGTATTCTAAGGTATGGGACTGGGTTAGATCATCTATGGGATGAGTTTCAATAGAGAAGAGAAGGAATCCAAAGAACATGTAAAGGCCGGGAGCCCATTATGCTCCATGCTTCCCAAAACCCACATCTCCCAGGTTACCTCTCACCACCAAGAACCCCAGCTCCATCTGGTTCTGAACATCCCCTAATTTGCCCCAGTCTCACGTCTATTATCCTTGTCATACAAAGGACCCTGTCATTAGGAAGCACAGCACATCTTACAGAACTTCCATGTCTAACATCCCAGTCTTGGACCTCTACCTCCACCTGTATTTCTAGCTCCTTCTTTTTAGTCTCCTGATACGACAATTCTTCCTCATGTTTGGGATCCCTGAGCCACCGGACCTCCATCTTTTAACTGGTCATCATCTCCTTCCGAGATTAGGTTTGTGGTCCATCATTTTAATCCATTCCTTGCCGAGCGGCTGAATATGGCTCAACCATGCGGAATGTTCTCATTTTGACTTCATCACACGAATCTCAAGTAGGTCCTATGTGTGATGAAGTCAAAATGAGAACAGTGCTGCTCAGAAATCCAACACCCACCCAAAATGCTGATCCATGTTTTTTTCTCCCACCTCTCTCAGAGATAGAGAAGTAATCAGTCATAAACACCGGCTCCTTCTTGGCACTGGTTACATAGACATTTTGTCTGGATGAAGGTTGTCAGGGGGCAAGGAGATCTGAGGGCTGTCTGCCCATCCTGCGGTGGGAAGTGCTGAGGCAGAGAGCTAGAGCTTTTGATTTGCACAAGCTGGGCGATGACACTAGAGGGGCCCCTGAAGGGGGAAGGACATGGTATCTATTCATCAACAGTAGCTTGGAAAGAGAAGAGACAAAGTGTTAGGCTTCACCTGAGTTGGGAAGAGGAGATTATATCTGGGAGTACAGATGGAAAAAGAGAGTTGGGATGAGTTTGGTGGTCCAAAGGAGTTGGAATCCTCCCTGCGTGCCTGGCCTCTGCAAGAGAGCTAAAGCAACTCCTGGGACCACGAGACACCACCACTTTTCACCTGCAGCAAGGCAATACTGTGTGCCATCTTGCCCTCAGAGAAGGGTTTCTCAAGACCAGCTGCCTGCACATTACCCACTGGCTGCCCAGCTAAGGATGTCTTTCTGTCTGGAGGCCTCACTCAGGGCATCGAAAGTATTCCATGTGAACAATGACCTTGTCAATAGCCCATGACATATGTAAGCACTCCCCCGAAGAGGGAGGGTCTCTGGACATCTGGAGAGGGGGTGGGGCTCATGGTATTGGAAAGCCCCTACCACTTGTTCTGGGGGGCACCTATCTAGAACTAGCCTGGGATGATTCCCTTTTGTGGAGATAGTGGTGATACCTACTTCCAATATCTTAGCATTTCAAGGCCTTGCTCTTTTTGGGAAAGACATCAATGCTATTTAATTCTTTCCCCAAGTGGGGTGTAGTAGGGGAGGCTTCTAAGCCCTTTCTGTGCACAGGGTTTCCCGAATCCACCCGCTTAGTTCCAACCTCACTGCCACTTCCCTAGGGTGTGTCCTCTCTCCCAGATTGCTGCCATGGCTTGCTCACCAGTCCCTCTGGCTGGCGGAATCACCCTCACCCGATCCGTCATCTGAAGCTCAGTTCTGATTACATCACTTCCTGGTTTCCCATCAGGGTTGGCAAACTTCAGCCTGTGGGCCGAAGCCAGCCTGCCACCTGTTTTTGTATAGCCCCTGAGCTAAGACTGGTTTTTACATTTTTAAGTGGTTAGGAAAAATTCAAAAGCAGAATGGTACTCCATGACATATAAAAGTTATATGAAATTCAGGGGGCGCCTGGGTGGCTCAGTCGGTTAAGTGTCTGACTCTTGATTTCAGCTCAGGTCATGATCTCAGGGTCCTGAGATTGAGCCCCAGGTCAGGCTCTGCACTGGGTGTTGAGCCTGCTTAAGATTCTCCCTGTCCCTCTCCCTCTGCCCCTTCCCTCCGCTTCTCCCACCCCTGCTCACGCATGTGCACACGTGTTTTCTCTCTAAAAAAAAAAAAATTAGTTAAATAAAATAAAAATATAGTGCTTTAAAAATTATATGAAATTTGAACGTCAGTGTGCATAAATAAAACTTTATTGGAACACAGTTACACTCGTTTGTTTCTGTATGATCTATGGCTTCTCTCCTGCTACACCAGCAGAGGTGAAAAGTTGCAACAGCCTAAAACATCTACTATGTTGCCCATTACATAAAAAGCTTGCCAACCTCTCCCTTAGGTCACATACTTATTCCCATTGCCTCCAGATTAAAACCCAAACCGCAAACTCTTTAACATGACCAGAGTCCTTCATAACCCGTCTCCCAGTTCAACTTCAGGAATGTTAAACTTCTAGCAGATTCTAGATTCTGGGATTCTTCCCTTTTTTTTTTTTTTAAGGTTTTATTTGTTTATTTGTCAGAGAGAGAGAGAACACAAGCAGGGGGAGTTGTAGGCAGAGGGAGAAGCAGGATCCTCAATGAGCGAGGAGCCTGAGGCGGGACTCGATCCCAGGACGCTGGGATCATGACCTGAGCCGAAGGCAGACGCTTAACCAACTGAGCCACCCAGGCATCCCTTCTTCCCACTTTTTAAAATGCCGTTGCTCCCCTTCTCTGCTTGGCCAACTTATATGTGTACTTTCAGGCTCTGCCCTGGTGTCACCTCCTGCAGGGAGCCCACTCTGACTCTCCCCAGGGCTGATTAAATGTCTCTCCGGTGAGTTCCCGAAAACCCCTCTATCACACTACCTGCCGCAGGGCAGGTCTACGGGAGGTTAGCGGCTGCAGAGAAGCCAAATAAGCTCATGACTTAGAAGTGTCAGTTAGATTGGGCAGCTAGGGGATTGGTGATGACCTGCAAGAAAAATTTCAGTAGAATTGGGAGCAGAAGCCAGGTTGCTTTGAGGAGGAAGTGGGGTATCAGGAAACTGAGGTAGCCGGTGTAGATCACGCTTCCAACAAGTGCTTTGGCTTAGCGGGGGAAGAGGCTAGTTGCTGGAAAAGGACCCAAGGTGGAGGGAGGGAGGGAGGTAGACACGTGAAGACTCTTGTCTGTTCTTGGCAAGGAATCAGTAGGGAGACATCAGAGAAGCCGGAGAGAACATCAAGGAGCCGAAGATGGAATCTGGTTTGGGATCCTGCGCAGTGAGGAGGATGGCCTTAGGCGGTGCCTTAGTCAGCTCAGGCTGCTATGATAGCATACCATAGACTGGGTGATTTGCAAACAACAAACATGTATTTCTCACGGTCCTAGAGGCTGGGAGCCCAGGTTGCACACTGCCTCGCATGGTGGAAGGACGAGAGATCCCTCTGGGGCCTCTTTTGTAAGGACACTAATCCCATTCATGAGGGCTTGGCCCTCATGACCTAATCACCTCCCGAAGACTTCACCTCCTAATACCATCACATTGGGCATGAGGGTTTAACATTAGGACATTTGTGGGATACAAACATTCAGCCCATAGCAGATGGAAAAAGGACATGTCTTCCCCTTTGAGGCAGTAAGTGGGTGCAGGCGGGCGGTGGGGGGTGGGCACCTGGATGGCAGGACGATGGGAGAGTCCCTGTCTGAAGGTTTCTAGCTTCTGTGTGTAATAGAAGGGAAGGTCGGAGGTTCAGGCAGACTGGAGTGGGCAGGGTGAGCCCCCCAACGTGTAGTCTCGGAAGCCTCGTTACAGTTGACATCCACAAATTAACAGGCACCAGACTCTGCGGTGACATGGTTTTCTCCAGCAGAGCTGAGGGCCCTGGTGTCCCCAGGGAGAGGAAGAAAGATCAGATTGCCCCGAGTTGGGGCTCCTAAGCAGGTGCAACAGAGAGATAGCTCAAGAGAAGTCAGGGGGTTGTCGAGAGAGTGGTCAGGGTGGGGAATTGTGGCACCCCCGCAGGAGGGGGAAGGAAGTGAAGACAGGAGGAGTGGAGCCAAAGACCATCTTAAGGTAAAGAACAGGAAGTGTGAGCTCAGCAATGAACCAACAGCTGGAGGGGAGGGACCACAGTGAGAGAAAGGGCTCCCGGGCTGTCACAACGCGGGGTAAGGTCACGAGGTCCACAGTTTGGCGCAGTGGAAGGAGGGAGGTGGAATGATGAGGCGAGAGGGAAGGCCGGGAGCTTAGCACACAGGCCGTGTGTTGTATGGCCCCACACGTGGGCACCCAGACAGCACAACACAGGAGGGCCTGGGGAAGAGAGGAAAGAGAAAGCAAGCCTGGGCCCAAAGCTGCCGCGAAGGGGCGAGGCAAGAACTTCAGAGGAGACAGAGTTTTGACCAGACACTAAAGGATAATGGCCTGGACGGAGCCTCAGGCAGGTGCACCACGGGCAAGGAACGAGGGCAAAGGAACACTGCGGGGGGCGGGGGGGTGGGGAGGCGGTGACCTCACAGAACAGCCTGACTTCTGTTCAAACAGAGGCTCCAAACTGCTGGCCTACAGGCCAAACCCCCACCCCCATGCTTTGGTTGCTCAGAAAATGAAGTCAATATGAAAACTATCAGGAGGTTTCTCATGAAGGTGCAGATGGTGGGTTTCTTTCTGTTTGTTTTTTTCTGAGGTAGAATTCCCATACCATAAAATTCTCCATTTTAATGTGTACAACTCACTGGTTTCTAGTACATTTGCAAGGTTGTACAACTGTCATCATTACCTAATTCTAGAATACTTCTATCATCCCCCAAAGAACGCTGGTTCCCATCAGCAATCATTCCCCGCTCCAGCCTGAGCCCCAGCAACCAATCAATCATCTCTCTGTATGGATTTACCTGTTGTGAACGTTTCATATGAACGGAATACAATAAATGGTCTTTTGTGTCTGGCTTCTTTCACCGAACATAATGTTCCCAAGGCTCATCCATGCTGTGGCATGTTTCAGTACTTCATTCCGGTCTATGGCCAAATCATATTCCATTGGATGGACATACTGCACAGTGTCCATATAGTTACTCCTTGATGGACTTTCGGGTTGTGTCCACTATTGGACATTATGAATATTGCTGCTGTGAACATTCACGTACAAGTTTTTGTGTCAACTGTTTGCGTTTCTCTCCCTTATATACCTAGGAGTGGATTGCTGGGTCACGTGGTGACTCTAGGTTTAACCTTCGGAGGAACGGTCAATGGTTTCAACAGCACTGCACCATTTTACATTCCCACCAGCAGGGTGGGAGGGGTTCTTGACTCTCTTGAAACAACCAAAGACCTGACAGGACCGAGTCCACATTCTGCACGTGAAGCTGGA
This sequence comes from Callorhinus ursinus, assembly GCF_003265705.2. Taxonomy (NCBI): domain Eukaryota; kingdom Metazoa; phylum Chordata; class Mammalia; order Carnivora; family Otariidae; genus Callorhinus; species Callorhinus ursinus. The sequence continues at coordinate 7,491,503 of NW_027397110.1, read as the reverse complement.
TCAGGACACATGGGCTTTCCAGCTTGTCACTCTTGTCACCACACGCAGTGGGCACATGGGCATTTACACCCGCCATGAGTCCTTCACACTTCATGCATTTTCCTTACCTGCCAGACCCCAGAGTTAAACCCTAGAAGAGCAGCAAGAGTGTGGGTGATTCTGTTGACCAAGAACCAGCTTTCAAAAGGACCAAGTGAGAAGGTTTGGGAGGGTGGAGAACAGGGGTTTGGTAAGCCAAGACAAGAATGACAGAGCAGTGTGGAGAAAAGAGATGACCAGAGTTGCCGATCTTTTGGGCAGTGACGGAGAATAAGAGGTATGGCGGGCTAAGCATCCTCATGGTAAGGGCTGAGGCCGGGCCCCTGCTGCGGTGGTCCTGGCGGATAGGGAAGAACCAGGCCCTGCAGCCCAGTGACTTAGCAACTCAAGGGAGAATTTGTCTCAAACTCGATCAGTACTGTCCACTAAAGACAGTTATGAGCCACATATGGTTGTTTTGTTTTGTTTTGTTTAAGATTTTATTTATTTATTTGACAGAGAGAGACACAGAGAGAGGGAACCCAAGCAGGGGGAGTGGGAGAGGGAGAAGCAGGCTTCCAGCAGAGCAGGGGGCCCGATGTGGGACTCGATCCCAGGACCCTGGGATCATGACCTGAGCCAAAGGCAGACACTTAACGACTGAGCCACCCAGGCGCCCCATGAGCCACATATGTTATCAAACTATTTTTATCTTTGCCAAACATTGAGTCTAAATGGTATCTTGCTGTGGTTTCAATCTAAGTGAGGTTAAGCATCTTTTAATATATTTAAGAGCCACGTTAATTTCCTTTCCTGTGAACTCTTTGTTCACATCCCATGACTGCTTTTCTATAGGATTTTGGTCTTGCACTTTGATTTATAGGCTTTCTTTTTATGCTACGGGAATTTGTCTGCATATGTGCTGCATACAGTATCGTTCTGTTTACAGTCTTTTGATTTTGTTATTTTCTCCATGGAAAATTTAAAAATTTTTATTGTGGTCAAAGTTGATGACTTCTGAGTTTTGAGTCATGCTTAAGTAAACCCACCCCACTGCAGGATTATAAATTTTTTTTAATCTGATACTTTTATGATTTCATATTTTAGATTTATATCTTTGAACTGTTTGAAGTTTATTTTAGTGTAAGTAATGCAGGAAGGATACAAATGCATTTGTTTCCAGATGACTACTCAATATTCCCAGAACTATTTATACTCTACTATTTCCTGTGTGTATTGGGGTCTGTTTCTGGACTTTCTACCCTATTCTATTGACCTGTCTATTCATGTTCCCCCAAAAAAGGATTTTTAATTACAGTAGTTTTACAGTATTTTCTTTTACGATTTATTTATTTATTTGAGAGAAAGAGATCAGGGGTTGGGGCAGAGGGAGAGGGAGAGACTCTCGGGAAGACTCCTCCCTGAGCACGGAGTCCAGTGAGGGGCTCTATCCCACGACCCTTAGACCATAACCTGAGCAGAAATCAAGAGCTGGACACTCAACTGACTGGGCCACCCAGGTGCCCCCACAGGATGTTTTAACATCTGGTTGGGCTGCCCCCTACCCCTGTCTTACTCTTCTTAAGAATTTTCTTAGGGGCACCTGGCTGCCTCAGTCGGTGGAACGTGAGGCTCTTGGTCTCTGGATTGTGGGTTCAAGCCCAACATTGGGAATAGAGATTACTTTAAAAAAAAAAAAAGAATTTTCTTAACTCTTAAAAACCAGCTTTTCTGTTCCTTTTGGGGAGCCCACATTAAATTTATAAATTAATTGAGAGAGAATTGATATCTTTCTTTTTTTTTTTTTAAAGATTATGTTTATTTATTTGACTGAGAGAGACAGCGAGAGCGGGAACACAAGCAGGGGGAGTGGGAGAGGGAGAAGCAGGCTTCCCGCCGAGCAGGGAGCCCGATGTGGGGCTCGATCCCAGGACCCTGGGACCATGACCTGAGCCGAAGGCAGGTGCTTAACGACTGAGCCACCCAGGCGCCCTGAGAATTGATGTCTTTCTAATATTGATTTCCCTCCTTTTCTGACACAAAGCTACCACTCCATATAATCTATTCTGCTCCTTCCTTTTTTTCACTCAACAATATATCCTGGAGATCTTTCCATCTCACTTCATAGAGTTTTCTTATTCTGTTGTACAGCTGCGTAGCATTTCACTGGTAGATGTACCTTAGTGCGTTGACTGGTCCTCTATAGATGAATACTTACCCTTTGCATCTTTTGCTATTACAGACACAATTCATTTTGTGCACACACACACCACTCTACCCCAGGGACTTTGTGCTCCTTTCCTCCCACCCCATATTCACCTGGCTCACCTCCTCACCTCCTGTCTTCAGAAAGCTCATCTCGGCCACCTGGCCCTCCCAAGCTCCCTATTCTGCTCGACTTTTTTTCTGTTAGCAATCATCACCTTCTAACATGTTATATCATTTAGTTTTACAATTACATTTACTATCTGCTTCCTACCACCAGATTGGAAGGGTTTTGGTTTTGGTTTCATTTTGTCCAATTTGTTTACTCATTTTGTATTCTTGGCATACAAAAGAGTATCTGATGCAGAATGAATAAGCACTCAGTAATAATTGCTAAAGGAATGAATGAATATACAAACATATTGGTAAGATAAATTCCCAGAACTGGAATTTCTGGGTCAAAATGTAAATCTTCCATTATATTTTCAAACTAATCTTTTTATATATAATAAGGCTACTGATTATTTATTTATTTATTTATTTATTTATTTATTTATTTATTTTTTAGAGAGGGAGAGAAGTGGGGAGGAGAAGCAGAGAGAAAGGGGGAGAGAGAATCTTAAGCAGGCTCCATGCCCAGCGAGGAGCCCAACACAGGGCTTGATCTCACACCATGAGATCATGACCTGAGCCAAAATCAAGAGTTGGATGCTTAACTGACTGAGCCACCCAGGCTTCCATAAAGCTATTGATTTTTTTTTTTTTAATTTTTAAGTAATCTCTACACCCAGTGTGGGGCTTGAACTCCAAGATCAAGAATCGTATGCTCCACCAACTAGCCAGGCACCCCAAGCCTATTGATTTTTGCTTACTAAATTTGTACTTAGACACCTACTGAATTTTTTCTGTACTATAGATTTTTAGTTGAATTTCTTACATTTTCTAAGATATAATTGTATCAAATGTAAATAATATCTCCTCTTTTTTAATCACTATATCTCTGTTTTGTTTGTCCATTTGTTTATTTATATTGGTAAGTGCCTCTGGAACAATTTTAAATAAAAGTGATATACTGAATATCTTTGTTTTGTCCTGACATTAATGAAAATGCTTTTAGTATTCTAGTATTTTATCCTTACAAATTGGCTTTTTGGCTTTAAGGATGTGTGGGTGGGTGTGTGTAATTGTATTTTAAGAACATATCCTTCCCTTCCCATTGTTCAGAAATTTTCATTTTAGGGTTCCCTGCTCGGCGGGGAGCCTGTTCTCCCTCAGCATAATGCTACCCCTGCTTGTCGCTCTTTCTCTCTCCCTCCCTGACAAATAAAATAAAAGCTTTAAACAATTTGTTTTTCATTTTAAATTAGGCATGGATTTTGACTTTTACCAAATACCTTTGCAACATTATGTAGTAATCATGCAATTTTCCTCAAATGATTTATCAATATGGTGAATAATATCAACAATATTCTTGGGGCCCCTGGGTGGCTCAGTCGTTAAGGGTCTGCCTCCAGCTCAGGTCATGATCCCGGGGTCCTGGGATCGAGCCCCGCATCGGGCTCCCTGCTCGGCGGGAAGCCTGCTTCTCCCTCTCCCACGCCCCCTGCTTGTGTTCCCTCTCTTGCTGTGTCTCTCTCTGTCAAATAAATAAATAAAATCTTAAACAAAAACAAAAAACAATATTTCTATTCTTGAACCATCCTATATTCTTGGTATGCCCAAACTCAGTTGTGGTATATATATGTTTTATGTGTTGCTAGATTTTATCTGCTAAAATTTGGCTTACAATTTTTGCTGTTATATTCATAAATGAGACTAGTCTATAAGTGTTCCTCCCTTGTACTATCTTTGACAGATTGGGGTATTGATATGTAATATTCATAAAGGGCATTTGGAAGAGTTGAACTGACATAGTGGTTAAGAGAGTAAATTCTGGAACCAGGTTCAAATTTGGATCTGCCACTTACAATTATGTAGCCCGGACAAGTGATTTCACTCTTTTTTTTTTTTTTTTAGGATTTTATTTACCTATTTGACAGAGAGCGAGCGAGAACTCGCCCACGCACAAGCAGGGGGAGTGGCAGGCAGAGGGAGAGGGAGAAGCAGGTTCCCCAGCTGAGCGGGGGCCCTCTGTGGGGCTTGATCCCAGGACCCTGAGATCATGACCTGAGCCAACGGCAGACGCTTAATGACTGAGCCACCCAGGCGCCCCAATTTAACTCCTTTTGCCTGAGCTTTTTCATCTCTAAAATGGGGACAATAATATATCTTCCTCACAGGATTATCTTGAGAATTGAATGATTACAATAGAACTGCAGCTGCCACTAGGGACTCAAAGTAGGGATTTTTTTTTTTTCTAGGAACTTGAAGCATTTGAATGGCATTTTTAGTCATCGCTCCTTAAAGTGTTAGTTGAATTCACCCAAGGATTTATTTGATCCTGGTGCTTTTCTTTTTTCCTTTGTGGGTGGGAAAACCACTCCCCGATAACATTTTCATTTTCTGTATGTGATATTTGGTCTGTTTCAAATGTAACTGTCTTCTAGGATCAATTTTGGTAATTTATGGTTTCCTAGCAAACCATCCATTTAATTCAGGCTTTCTCATTTATTTGCATAATAATCAATTCTTTGAAGGTTTTTTTGTTTGTTTGGGTTTTTTTTTTAAGATTTTATTTATTTATTTGAGAGAGCGGGAATGAGAGAGAGAGAGCACATGAGAGGGGGGAGGATCGGAGGGAGAAGCAGACTCCCCACTGAGCAGGGAGCCCGATGTGGGACTCGATCCCGGGACTCCAGGATCATGACCTGAGCCGAAGGCAGTCGCTTAACCAACTGAGCCACCCAGGCGCCCTGTTTGGTTGGTTTTTTGGGGGGGGCTATAACTATTTCCTCATTTTCATTTCTTATTTTGTTTGGAATTGTCTTAAGATGTTCCGTCCTTCCTTCCTTCCTTTCTTCCTTTCTTCCTTTCTGTCTTTCTCTCTCTTTTTTAAGTAAGCTCCACACCCAGCATGGAGCCCAGTGCGGGGCTTGAACTGAGCTTAAGACCTGAGCTGCTGAGATCAAGAGTTGGATGCTTAACTGACTGAGCCACCCAGGTGCCCCAAGAAACTATCTTCAATACTTCAAAAAAGTCCAAATGCTATAGGTTTGAACTACTTAGCAAAACTAGCAAGTCTCCTGCTTTGGGCTAAAATGTTATCAACCCGTTGAGGTAATGGTGGTTATCTCCCGCTAATCCCAAGCACCAGTGGTAGATCAGGGTTATAATTTAGTTACCACTTAAAGGCAGATGTCCTCAGTAGATACCACTTTTTAAACCAGGGATCTGCGGTGAAAGTGATGGTGGTGGGTCACAAAGGGTCCTTGGTCAACCATGGTCAGTAACAATAAAGGTATGTTAGGAAATCCTTCTTCTCCCTCTTTGCTGGTTTGTGTTAATCCTTGTCACCTTGGACAGAAAAGCCTTAACTAGTTTAGCAAGAGAAGGGTTCACTGCTTTTGTCCTGGATTGCCCGGAGCTGTTGTTTCTGGAGAGTTCAGTTACCATGGCAACGGTGTGAGCCGAGCCCCAGAGAGAGCTGTTAACTTTGAACAGGGTGAGTCTGGAAGGAGGTAGGAGGTTGGTGTGATCCATTCATTCATTCTCCTGGCATCGGGGATACCCATGTGAACAAGACAGACAAAGCCTAGCAGGACCGACAGGTTGTAAGAGTCAGGTAGACCTATATTCAACTGCCAGCCCTGCCTCTTAAGAGTGTGACGTCTGTCTGTCCTCTGTCGGCCTGGTCACGGAGCCTCCCTGAACTTCCTCTGCAAAATGGAGCTATTAACATCTGCTTGGCAGGTGGCTGAGATAAGTCCTGAGAGGCTGCTGGACCTGGCGTCTGCGCTGTATAAATGTTGGTTCCTTTCCTCCCTGTCCCAGCCCGGCCATTTATAGGCTCTGTGACTTGGGAGAAGGTATGTATCTGCTTGGAGATTCCATTTCCTCTCGGATGATTTCTAAAGTCCCTTCCGGCTCTGGGAGCCTTGGATCCTGAAGGGTTAAATATGGAAGTTCGGATGCTCCCCGCTCCTTCCTTCCCGAGCAGAACTAACCCGACCTACCCGGAAGTACAGGTTCCCTCTGACGCCAGCAAACCCCCCACACCCCCACCGCCCACCCCCACCCCCACCCCCACCCGGCCGCAGGTTTTCCAGGGCAGGGCTGATTTCAGATGTGAATCCCATGCTTGTCAGACCAGATTTCCTGGTTTGGGCTTGGGGCAATCCAGTTGCTCTAAACTGATCTTGCAGGGGACACATCCCTTTGCTTCTCTTGGCTCCTCTGCTCCCAGGGGGGACCCAGACTGCTGGGTCGAGTGGAGAACAGCAGTGGGAGTCATCACATCGGGCAGGGAGCTACGGAGCCCGGCATTAGCTGCTTCATGGGTTTCTTGTGTTGGTTTTCAGGTAAGATTCACATAACATACAGTTAACCATTTTAAAGCGTATCCCTTGGAGGCGCCCGGCTGGCTCAGTCCTTAGCGCGTGCTACTCTCAATCTCAGGGTTATGAGTTCAAGCCCTGCATCGGGCACAGAGACTCCTTTAAATAAATAACTAAATAAGTGAGTAAATAAATAAATCAAAGTATGTCATTCGGTGGCGTTTAATGCATTTGCAATGTTGTGCATTGAAACATCTTGTTCCAAAACATTTTCATCACTGTCCCAGGAGATCCCATGCCCATTAACTCATTACTCCCTGCTTCCCTCTCCCCCCAACCCCTGGCAACCACTAATCTGTTTTCTGTCTCAATTGATTTAAATTTACCTATTCTGGATATTTTGTATGAAGGGAATCATACACTAGGTGGCCTTTTTGCAACTGGCTTCTTTCACTTAATATGTTTTGGAGATTTCCTTTTTATGGCTGAACAACATTCCAGTGTATGGGCATCCCACGTTTTATACAACCACTCATCTGTTGGCGGGCGTCTGCGTTGTTTCCACCTTTGACTATGGTAACTAGGGCTGCTGTGAACATTCATGGATAAGTATTTGTTTGAATACCTGTTTTCAGTTCTTTGAAAGTGTATATGCTCTTGGTAGGATTGCCATTCTGTCATGCTGGAGCATAATCTCTGCCTTCTTCACTGGCTGGTGTGAGGATCAAGGGTGAGAATAGAGGAAAAATAGTCATAGTCGTACTAACAACTCCCAAATTTATATCAGCAGCCTATTAAATATCTTTGTGTAGCTAACTGACCTCTACATCTTAATACATCCCAAACCAACCCCTTGGTCTCCTCCCCAAACCTGCCTCACCTGCAGCCTTCACCATCAGGTGGCAACTGATTCCTTCCGGCTGTTGAGGCTCTAACCCCACAGGCATCCTGGACTCCTTCCTCTCTTCCTCTGACGCTCCACATCCACCCCTCGAGAAACCAAACTGGCTCTTCAAATACACCCAGAATCTGACTCCCCCTCACCACCGACACCAGCACCAGGCCCCTGTCTGCTCTTCTCCTTCCCCTGCCCCTTCTGTCTAGGCTCAACCTGGCAGCGCATTACCCTTCTCCTGTGCAAGTCGGATCCTGTCATTCTTCTGCTAAAGACTCAGCAGCTCCTCTTACTCGGAGTAAACTCTAAGTTCACAGGGGCCGGCAATGCCCCGTGCAGTCTGGCCACCCTACCCCTGACTTCCTTTCCCTGCTCACTCCTCTACAGCCTCTGCAGGCCCCAGCCGACCACCCCGGCTCTCCCCGGGCCTGGGCGGCTCTGGCTTGAGATACTGGCACGTCTGTCTCCCTCCTCTCCAGCAAAGGCTCAAACGCCACCTTCTTCTTCTTTTTTTTTTTTTAAGATTGATTGATTGATTGATTGATTTGACATAGAGCGCACAAGCAAGCAGAGTAGCAGGGAGAGGGAGAGGGAGAAGCAGGCTTCCCGCTGAGCAGGGAGCCCGATGCAGGGCTCGATTCCAGGACCCTGGGACGATAACCTGAGCCGAAGGTAGATGCCACCCAGGCACCCTCAGGAGTCCATTTGAACTGATGTCCCTCATTTAGAGCAGTAACAAAACCGCTTCCCATGCTATATCCCCTGACCCCCCCCAGCCCGAGTGAGGCCAAAAGTGCACACCCCAAGCATCCTGCACCTCACCAGGTAAACAAGCCCAAAGGAGGGAGGCCGTGGATGTGGGTACAGGCCCAGGGCCAACCAGACCAGAGCGCAGGCTTCGAGGCAGGAATCTTAAGAGGAAGTGGGCAGGGGGAGGGCTCCGTCTGGAGCAATCACGATTGCCAAATGGGAAAGACGCCAGCCCCAGATGCCTTCCTGGGGCTTCCTCTCCCTTTTCTCAAGCCCCGGGACTCACCTAACACAGCTGAGCCGTGGGGGCCAAGGGGCCCATCTTCCTGCTCCCTTTCCTCTCGTGCCCATAACTCCACACTCGGTGCCCACCCCCCACTGGCTGCCCCGCTGTCTCACCCCCTTTAGCCTTCCTCCCCCACCGCCCAGGGAAAGGGGGAGACCATTTGGCCAACTAATTGTTAACTGCCTTGGCGCTTCATTTTATAAAATGTCACTAAGGAGTTTGAATTTGGCTTGGGGTTTGAGTAAACACACACACTCTTGGTCCTGCACTCTGGGTGGCTTTCTCGTGTTTCATTTAGTGAAACGAAACACATTTAGGAGAGCTTCCTCTGTGCCAGACCCTCAGCCAGGCGCTGGGGGCCCGAGGAGCTCAGGGTCTGCTGGAGAAGCTAAAAAGGCAACCATAACCACAGTGTAGCCATGGGAAAAGCTGGGGGCTCTGGGACTCCAGAGAATTCCCTAGGCAGCCTGGAAGGCAGGGACTCTGCCCAGAGGAAGATGTGAATGACAGTAATGTTATGATAATCAAATGAAGCTCCAGGCTCGGAAGTGGAGCTCACTGCTATAATTATTAAGTGCCTACTGTGTATGGGACACTATCATTCAGGGGTGTGGAGGGTACTGTCTAGGATCAAATCCAGGCCCCCCTTGGAAAGGAGGATGGGCAGCAAAGTGAATATCCTGTCCTTGAAACTGTACCACTGCAAATTAGAAAGGGCACTCCCATGATTGAGAGGAGCCAACTGAGTCACAGAGGTGGGCGCTCACTCCCCTGGATCACAGGTGCCTTGGAGATAGGATATTGGGCTTAACACTGCATCTGCAGCACTGAGGCATGAAAGACTTTTTAAAATTATCTGGTAGTAGGATATTTATTGGTATGGTAATATAGAAACAGGTTGCTAAAAAGGTATATGTTGTATGACCCAATTTTATAAAATACATAGGCACATACACATCAATTTTTTAAGACCGACACTGGTAGACTACAAAATATTAATAGTTATTATCTCTAAGTTGTAGATTGCAGATGTTTGTAAAAGACTTTATTATGTAGGATATTGGACATACACTAAAAAAGAGAATAAGATAATGAAACTTTTTCAGCCCAATAACCATCAAATCATCCCTGACCACACCCATCCATAGGTCTATGACATATTCCATGGAAGCAAGTCCACACCATCATACCATTCCTTCTCCAAACGTTTCAATGCATATCTCTCAAAATAAGACCTTTTACTATATTACTATATATATACAAAACCACAATACCATTGCAACTAAAAAGATACACAATTATTCCTTACTATTATCAAATGGCCAGGCAGTGTCCAAATTTCCAGTAGTCTCATAAATGGCAGAGATGTTTCCATATTACAGTGGTTTTTTTAAGCTTCTGAGATTTTATTATTTTTAATACATACATTTCACAAACAGAAACCTTCAAACACCACACACAACTCCATAACCAAATGTTTCCGTTTTATCAACATTCTTTTAACTATTTACACCATCTTCCCTCAACAAAAGTGCAATCCAAGACATCTTGACAAGAAATCTTTAGGACAAGAATATATTTTTGAGCTGGCTTTAACACTGCCCGTCCGTTATGTTTTCTTTCAATCACCTGGAAAAATAACAAAGTCAACAGGACATAGAGATGAGCTGGGTTAGGTGGCAGCCTATTAAAGGAACCAAAACACTGAACAGGAGTGCTTTCTCCTCAAGTCCTCCCCAAACGTCCAAAATTGCTCAAGAGCTGCAACGAGGAGACCAAAGAGGAGAAGCCATGTGGAGGTCCTAACCCGGGGACAGGAGAACCGACTGTACAGGAGGCATTGGTCTTACAGGACAAAACAGAAAACTTCAGCAAATTAGTTTTCATGGTCTACTAAGTTATGCATCAGCCTGTTAGTTTTAGTATTTAAACACCTAATAATATTCTTTCCTGATGAGTTCATTTCCCCCCCCCAAAAGATATGAAAATACTTTTTACTCTGAAAATAAACTTCTTTTGCAAAACCTGGAAATTAAAGACCAAGGGAGAGCTCTGTCTTACTCAGAATGGAATAATTCACCCCACTACCCAATTTCATGGCCAATGTCTATCTTTTAATCAAGCAGTTGATAAACTCGGTATTATCACTCGCTTCAGATGCAGCCAGAAGAAGTGGAGAACTGAGCCAGCTACTAAAACAAAGGTTTCATCAATAAGCTTCAAGAACTTTGAAGGAGGAAAATGGCTTCACGAAATGGTAGTCCAAGTTCCCACAGTGCGGACATACAGTGTTTCTTTTTTAATTGGGATAAAAATTAAAACCGCACTGTGCAATTAGTTGAGATGTCACTTAGGTCTCTTTTATACATGGTTTCCCCTCCATGCCTTTTTATTTGCTTTGCAAACACCTCACTTGTCCTACCCCATCCCATACTTTGGATTTTGCCGATTGCATCCCTGTGGTATAATTCAACAAGCTTCTCTGTCCTTTGTATTTCTGATAAATTGATGGTCTAAGCTAGAGCCTGATGAAATTCAGATTAGCATTTTCTGGCAAGACTAATTCATAGGAGATGTTGTGTGATTTCATTAGGAGATAAATCATGTCTGGCTGTCTCTCATTGTGTGACGTAAGCAGCCATTGCTGTTCAATGCTTACATCCCTTAATTCATGAGGAGTGGCAAGATGAAGTCATCCAATTTGGGCATTCTCTCTTCTACTATTAGCTGGAATACTTCCACGAAGAGAAACTTCTGCTCATCCCTATTTGGTTCCTTTGAGGTACAAATCATAAAGGAAGGGCAGGATAAATGCTTCATTCTTGCCCTTTATTTACTGGTCTTCAGAATAATGAGCTGGATCTTCAGCACCCACAAAGGGTGACAACTTAATTTTTTTTAATTATTATTTTTAGCATCACTATGAACTTATGGATTTAAATATTTGATGTGTTTTAGTCTGTTACAGTTATTATTCTTTTTTTTTTTTTAAGATTTTTATTTATTTATTTATTTGACGGAGAGAGACACAGCAAGAGAGGGAACACAAGCAGGGGGAGTAGGAGAGGGAGAAGCAGGCTTCCCGCGGAGCAGGGAGCCCGAATCGGGGCTCCATCCCAGGACCTTGGGATCACAACCTGAGCCGAAGGCAGACGCTCAACAACTGAGCCACTCAGGCGCCCCACAGTTATTATTCTTATTGATGTTCAAATCATCCCATCTTTGGTCTGTGGAAATCTCTTCAACTTGGCTGTGGGGTCCTTTGGACATCTGGTGAGTCTCAATAGCTTCTTTGCCAGATGATGTTTCAAGATGTTCCAAACTCCTCTTGTGTTCTGCTCCTTGCATTCTGACCAGGAATCAGCCATTCTCTACGGAGCCCTGGTTCCTTTTGAGGGAAATGGTATTTAGAGATCACAAGCTGGGTGCCAGGGGTGTAATAGGCTTCTAAAATTTTTTTCTTCTTTTACTTTTTATTTTGAAATAATTTTAGGCTTACAGAAAAGTTGCAAAAATAGCAGAGTTCCCGTATATCCTCTTACCCAGCTTCCTCTCAGGTTAACTTCTTACGTAACCATAGTAAAATTATCAAACCCCCAAAAATAACATTGGCACTATACTACTAACTAAACTACAGACTTTATTCAGATTTCATTAATGTCCATTTTTCCATTAATGCCTTTTTTTTTTCTGTTCTAAAATCCAGTCCATATCAAACCTGTCATGTCTCCTTACTCTCCTCTAATCCCGCTCACCTTTCATGACCTTGACGCTTGAAAAGTACTTGTCAGGTGTTTTGTAGAATGTCCTGCCCTTTGGGTTTGTCTTGCCTTTTCTCATGATTAGATCGAGGTTATGCCTTGTAGGGAAGAATAACACAGGCTCGACCCTCTTTTCAGGGCTCCAGGGGATACATGGTGTTGATACGTCTTATTCCTGGGATGTTAAGTTAATCACTTGGTTAAGATGGAGTCCACCAGCTCTCTCCATTGTCCAGTTACTATTTTCCCTTTGTAGTTAACAAATATCTTGGGGCAGGGGTGCCTGGGTAACTCAGTTGGTTGAGGGTCCTACTTTTGATTTCAGCTCAGGTCATGATCTCAGGGTTGTGGGATCAAGGGCTCCGCACTCAGCAGGGAGTCTGCTTCTCTCTCTTTCTCCCTCTGCCCTCCCCATCGCACGCTCTCTCTCTCAAATAAATCAATACATCTTTAAAAAAAAAAAAATCTCGGGGCGCCTAGGTGACTCAGTCCGTTTAGTGTCTGCCTTCAGCTCGGGTCCTGATCTCGGGGTCCTGGGATCGAGCCCCACATCAGGATCCCTGCTGAGCGTGGAGTCTGCTTCTCCCTCTGCTCCTCCCCCTTCTTGTGTATTCCCTCTCTCTCAAATAAATAAATAAAATCTTTTAAAAATAAATAAATAAAAATAAAAATAATATATCTTGGGAGAAATATTTCAGACCATGCAAATATTCTGTTTTTCCTCAAAATTTGCCCACTAATTTTCACATCCATCAGTGGATCTTGCCTGCAAAGATTATTATTGTGGTGTTCCAATGGTGAGTTTCTGTTTCCCTTATTCCTTTCTGCATTTATTAACTGGACTCCTACTGCAAGGAAGAGCTGTCCTTCCTCTCCCTTCCCCCCGTTTATTGATTTATTCAATTATTCCTTTATAGCAGTATGCATTTGAGGATATTTTATTCTGTGGGTTGTAAGTTACTACTGCTGTTAGTATAATAGGCTTTGAATAAATGTTTCAGGGTGAAAGGAAAGCAAGCAGGGGAAAGAGGAGAAGAAATTGGAAGTAGAACTTGTTTCATTTAACAAATCTTGATCAGAACACACTATACAGATCAGGCAAAGTGTTCCAGGCCATCCATGAGCTGGTGGCAGTGACCTTTCTACAGTGGAAACCTGATTCTGTCGGGGAACACCCCACTGCCTGAGGCTTTGGGGGGCTGGTTCAGTGTCTGATTGGCATCTCTCTGTCCTTAGGACTCAGCCTGGCCAGGACAGGCACACTGAATGCTGGTTTCTCTAAGTCAGATCCTGCCCCTCTTAAGCCTACAGCCCTGGAAAATTTCCCCATCTCATTCAGTAAAAGGCGAAGGCCTTACAGTGGTTTCAGAGTCTACGTACTCTGAGCCAGCCCTCCACCCTCCCTGCCTTGTTCTCTCTGCCCTTGGTTCACTTGACTCCAATCACATTGGCTACATTCAGTTGGGGCAGGGTCTTTGCACTGGCCTGGACTGCCCCCCCCCCAGGATGGCCAGTGCTCCCCAGTCCTCCTTCAGGTCTTGAAGGTCACCCTTCGCAGAAGAACATCCATGACCACCCTACCCCAAACTGCTGTGTCTCCTCACACTGCTCCTTCCTTCCCCTCATACCACTATACATTTTTTTCCTATTTGTTTTTTCATCTTCTCTTTCCACTTCTCTTTCCAATCTACACTCTGGGAAATGCAGAGGTACTAGAGTATGACAGTGAGGGGGGACAATGACGGCACAATGTGAAAACCCAAACGGGTGGCCGGGGGGGGGGGTGTGCTCCCCAGAACAGGTAGCCTCTAGATCCAGAGCTAAAGGTCATTTAGGTGTTAGTGGATGAATGGAGGCATGTCAGGGAGAGAGAAAGTCTTTTAGGAAGCAGGGGACCCAGAGCAGGTCACTCAAGGGGGATTGTGAATGGCCGGGACATGGAGTCACCTCAGCACTCCAGCCAGGGTCCGTCCAGGGACTCGTGTGTGCCCGACCACTCAGCCAAGAGACACTCAGAGGGAATGGGAGAGTGGCAAACCAAACCACACAGCCCCTGGAGTCACCAGGGCGATAATGAACAGGGTAAGCGAGTGAATATTTAATTCCACTGAGAGTAAGTGCTGGGCAGGAACAGAGAATGGTACCAGAAAGGTCACCTTTAAGGGGGGGCGGAGTAAGAGGGGGGCGTGGCCCAAGGACTAGCTCTCAGGCGGAAGAATACTTCTGTACCAGCCCTTGGTGGGAAAAGCTAAGCATCAAAAACAAGACCTCAGAGCCATGGAGGAGGGATGTGGAGCCAGTTTTTGCTGGAGGGCATGGAATTTGGTCTTTAACCCCAGAACAGAGAGCCACTGAGGGGTTTGAAACCTAGAGATGACACCAGGTGACTTGCATTCTAGGGGAGAGTCCATCTGCTCTTTTCTGAAGAAGCAGGGACTCCACTCAACAATGCCTCGTTTTTCAGCTTCTTTTATCTCTTCTTTTTAATTTTATTTTTTTAACTTTTTTTTTAAAGATTTTATTTATTTGAGGGAGAGAGAGTGAGAGAGAGCGAGAGCACATGAGGAGGGTCAGAGGGAGAAGCAGACTCCCTGCGGAGCAGGGAGCCCGATGCGGGACTCGATCCTGGGACTCCAGGATCATGACCTGAGCCGAAGACAGTCGCTTAACCAGCTGAGCCACCCAGGCGCCCTCTTCTTTTTAATTTTAATTCTTTTCTTTTTTTTTTTTTTAAGGTTTTTATTTATTTATTTGACAGAGAGAGAGCACAAGCAGGGGGAGTGGCAGGCAGAGGGAGAGGGAGAAGCAGGCTCCCTGCTAAGCGGAAAGCTGGTGTGGGGCTCCATCCCAGGACCTTGAAATCATGACCTGAGCCAAAGGCAGACGCTTAACCGACTGAGCCACCCAGGCACCCCTTTTCTTTTCTTTTTTAAATTTTATTTATTTATTTGACAGAGAGAAAGACAGCGAGAGAGGGAACACAAGCAGGGGGAGTGGGAGAGGGAGAAGCAGGCTTCCCGCCGAGCAGGGAGCCCGATGCGGGGCTCGATCCCAGGACCCTGGGACCATGACCTGAGCCAAAGGCAGACGTTTAACGACTGAGCCACCCAGGCGCCCTTTTCTTTTCTTTTTTAATATTTTTTTTTATTTATTTGCTAGAGAGAGAGAGAAAACGAGTAAGGGGAGGGGCAGCGGAAGAGGGACCAGGAGACTCCCTGCCGAGTGCAGAGCCCTTCCTGGGGCTCAATGCAGGGTGGATCCCAGGACCCTGAGATCATGACCTGAGCTGAAGTCAGGCACTTAACCACCGGAGCCACCCAGGTACCTTTCAACTTTTTCTTAATAACTGCTTCCCCTAAATCCTAAGGACTGAATAACCATGGCATGGGTGGGAGGCCCCCAAAGTTTGCAGCCTCCCCTTTACTTGCTGACTCCTACGTTTGCCCCTCAGGTCCGTTTTTCTTCTTTGCATTTATCATAATTTATACATTTGTGTGAGTGTTTACTTTCTTATAATGTCTGGGCCACCGACCACTGTTACAATTGTGGAGTATATACTTCCATTTGTTTCCAGAATAATTTTACATGAGAACAATAATAATGCCTAATAGTTACTGAGCCGTTACTATGTGACGGGCCTGATTCTGAACACTTTAAGGAGCATAAACTCATGTAAAGCTTATGGCTACCTTGTGAGGTTGCTCTAGTTTTTAATCTTCATTTTACAGATGAAAAAAACATGAGACCCTTAATATGTGGGCTCATACTCCACAGGCTATCCCCAAAACTTCTCTTATTCAATTATGTTTTAGAGGTCGCTTCTGGTTGGTATGTATAGAGTTTGCCCATTTTCCCTTGGATGTACTGTTCCTCTGAAGGACCAGATTTTTATTTTTCTCTTTACCTCCTATTATATTATCCCGTGTTTTTAGTGACTTTCCATTGTAAAGCTCCATTCTGCTGTATATTAATCTTCCAATTGACATTGAAAAAAATATAAAGTCCAACTTTCTAAGTTAATGGGGAGGAGCTGGGGAATATTTACAGTAACCCCAGTTACTCTAGGATGGATTAGGGAGAAGCAGCAAGGGTGGGAAGCCTGGGGTGGCCCTTCTCCAGCCTGAGAAAACTTTCTGTGTTGCAAATCTGGCCTTTCTCTAAGGTTTAAAATTGTTCAAAGGCTTAAAGACTACCTCACCCAGTCCTCCTTTTCCCACAGAAGACCAGGGATGGAGTGTGCGATCCGGTCACAGGGATCTCCCCGTCAGCCTGGAGTGCTGTGGCCAGATTAGAATTTGGGGGACTTTTTTGCCTTTCTCTGCTGCCCTCAGTGGGCCCTGCATTCATTGCCAGCAGGCTCAGGTATAAGGTGCCCTCCAGGCTCCAGCCCTGCCCAGCCCTCAAGCCTCTTCTCTCCCTCCCCAACCTGATTCCTCCCACAGATCACCTTCCTCCTTCTGGGCCCTGGAGCTCCCGCATATTTACACTCAGCAGTACTGGACTTGACAATGGCTCGGTTCCTCTGCATTTCCTGCCGACCACCAGCTCCAGAAGGCAGGGGCAGGCTCCGCTTTGCTCCTAGAGTCCCCAGCTCCTAGCACAGCCTCCAGCTAAGAGCATGAGATTGAAGAAACACTTGCTGAGCAAATGGATGGTTGTAGTGAGAAAATAGTGGAGAGTTATTACAGTGGTCAAGGTGAAAATTAAGGTAGGTCTGTGCTGGGTCAGCGGTGGGCAGTGGAGGTGGGCGTGGGTGAGGAAGAGAGATGAACCCAGATAGGAGAGAAGATTTGAAAAGATAGAACTGAGGGTTTTTTTTGTTTTGTTTTTTGTTTTTTGAGGGTTGTTTTTAATGGGGAAAAAATACACAATGGCCAATCCACACTCTGTTTGTCCCAGAGGAGTAACTCATCAGTGGGGCAGATTATTTAGAGCCACTGAAGTTTTCTGAGTAGAAGAGCAGTTGCTCCGTGATGCACATTGTTCCACACATTTTGCATTTTGGAAGTTGCTTCAGTCTGAAGGTAATAGGGGCTTGAACCTGGTCTGGAGGGAAAACTGGTGGGCTCACCCCTCAGCCCACCTTGGCTGGTCCCACACACCTGCCCCAGAATCCCAACAGGTGTGGCCACTTTGGAGGTGCCCGAATCTCTCAGGCTCATGCGTGTGCACGTATGACTGATGTTCTGCCTTCAAAATCGCAGTTTTGTTGCCATGGTAAACAGGGTCGCTTAGGCAGTTTCCCTCAGACTTGGCTTCTGAACCACACTAGGAGGGAAGGCAGGCCAGTTTGCCACCAGGTGGCCCATGGCCCCTGCAAGCCATTGAGTGAAGGAAAGGCCCACGTGTTCATCTTCACCTTGAGTCCTAGTGGAGGAAGATGACCTGTGTTCAAATTCTGGCTCTGACACTTTCCGTCCTTAAGTTACTGAACTTCTCTGCTGCGTTTCCCTCGAGTAAAATGGGAGTGTGTGGGTTAAATGAGAATATACATGAAAAGCCTTTAGCACAAACCTGGTATGTGGTAATGGTTAGCTAATATTAAATCCCTCAGCACCCCGCACCCCCACCCCCACCCCAAGTGCTCTGCAGAAGTTTGACAGGAACCCACAGGCATCTTTACACAGCAAAGCCACAGTGAGGTGCAGGGTGGTCTTCTAGGACAGTCAAAAGAGCAGGCCTGAGATGAGGAAGGGGAAAGTGGGCCTGCCTGTGTGGTTTTAGCAGCTCCCTGTGGCAAGGCCAAGAGCTTCCTGGACCGGCATGTGGCCGGCTCAGCTTCCCCGTACACCTGCCATTGGTCTTCTCCACTGATGCTGGGCGGGCATGCAACTACATGATGAGTATTCGCTGAAGGCATATCTTGGACACTCAGTGGTGCCCTTTCATTCTTCTATTCTTTCATTCATTCGACTCAACATACGCTGTGCTGGACACTAGGGAGCCCATGTGTAATGAGACGTGTCCTCAAGGAGCTCACAGCCCTTGCAGAGGAACCAAGAGAGCAAATAGGTGACTGATCTGGCAGCACCTGGGCCAGTTGGCCCTGCCTGTGGAGGCAGGTGTGGACAGGGGGCACCCCAGGTAGAAGGCCCAGCTCTGGCAAGGCAGGGAAGTGAGGACTTCGGTTTTGCTGCATCTTAAAGCCTGCAGTGGGATGGCTGGGCAATGGGCTAAAATGTGGCCCAGAGCTTTGCAGGTTTTAAGGATGGACTTTGCTTTTTCCAAAGATGCAGGGTAGGGATGGATTGAAAAGGGAGAACTGGCAGTTGGGGGTGGCAGAGGAGGGGAGGGGAATGGTGCTCTGTGTGGTGAGCTGGGACAAATGGTGAGACCTGGATCTGAGGGACATTTAGGGGTAGCATCAGTAGGACCTGGCCCCTGGCTGAGGTGACAGCCTTGCAAGCTCCCAGAATGACAGGCCCCTGTGCTGACTCTGGTCCCTGCACTGAGACTACCAGGCCACTCAGCCGCCAGGGGAGTTGTGCAAGACCGGCAAGGCATGGTGGGAAGCTCATTGCCTCCAGAGTCCATCCAACACCAGAGTGCAGCCTGGGTTTGGCTGAACTAACCTGAATGAACTGTGTCCCCCTCCTACAGGACAGCATGAACCTGGCACAGCATAGACACTTAGTAAACAGTAGCTGGGATTATGAATTTTTTATGACTGTGGGGAGCACAAAAGATAGCCTCCGTTCACTCAGCATGCACCCACTAAACATCCTGGGGACAGACTTTGGACATGACCATGAGCCTAGTGCTGAAACTGAATGCAGGAAGGACAGAGACATCAGGCAATAAACATCACAAGACTTGGGGAGAAAAGGTGTTTCCTTCAGAGCTCTTCACAATGCAAAATCTTTCAGCCTGTTGAGGGGCCAAACTCTGGCTTCTTTCTCAGAGTCTACACTGAGGCTCACCATCATTTGGGAGGAACACCAACAGTGTTCAGGCCATGTGGCCTTTCTAAAAACAGGCCAGGGAGCCAGTATTCCAAGTGCAAGGCATTACCTGGGGCTCCTGGGCCCTGACACACAGGCCTAGCACAGGCTGTCTTCCGGCATCTTCCAAGGCCCACTTCCTGGCCCCAGGGAAAGAGGTGGCTGTTTTATTGGCTTCTCCAGGCCCAGCCTGCTGCCTTCATCATGCAGCCTCCGCCCAGCACAGGCCTGGTGCCAGAAGCCTCAGAATATTTAATGGGAGAAAGGAAAGAAAACCGGAGTGACTGGGTCTGTCCCAAACGGAAGTGTTTCATGGCATAGTTGCCAGGTTTGTACCCAGCATTTTCTTCAGGAGCAGGGAGGCAGAGGGTGTCTTGATGTGCATGGCGGGTGCCAAGCACAAATGTTATTTTATTTTTTAAAGATTTTTTCTTTCTTTTTTTTATTTGACAGAGACACAGCGAGAGAGGGAACACAAGCAGTGGGAGAGGGAGAAGCAGGCTTCCCGAGGAGCAGGGCCTGAGCCGAAGGCGCTTAAACGACTGAACCACCCAGATTTTGTTTATTTGAGAGAGCGTGAGCGCGCACGAGCAAGCACGAGCCAGGGGGAGGGGAAGAAGGGCAGAGAGAGGGAGAAGCAGGCTCCCCGCAGAGCAGGGAGCCCCATGCGGGACTCTGCGGGAGGATCCCAGGACGCATATCATGAGCTGAGGGCAGTCGCTTAACTGACTAAGCCACCAGGCGCCCCACAAATGCTCCCATTACACAGACCAGGAATCCAAGGCGCAGAGAAGCCACTCGCTGAGGTCACACAGATTCTGGGCCTGCCTCTACAGCAGTGTCCTCCTTCTTCTGTCCCTGTGCCTTTTACCACTACCCCCCCCCCCCCCCCCCCCCCCAATAACGAAGGGGAGGAGGAGAAAGGGTTAGGCTCCTCAATTCTGTGGTCAAAAGGAGTGAATGTCTCCACGGTCCAGGCCGGGTCGCAGCACCGACCTTCTACTTGGCGGGGTTTCCTCCATGCAAACAGTCTGCGTCCCCCGCCCTCCCGCGCTGGGCTCAGCTCGCAGCTCTGAAATGCAGGCGGCTCGGGCCGCGGGCTCCCCCCACCCACACTCCCACCCCCTTTGCTGCGCTCTCAGGCCCCCGCGGTCACACCTGCCTTCCGAGCGGGCCCGGGCCCGAGTCGGGGCACCGGCGCCATTGCTGGAGGCGGTGCGTACAGGGGACTCTCCCGCAGCCCGGTCGGGCCGCGTTTGTTTTTCAACGATCAAGTCTCCGCAGACCAAGGGCGTCTGCTCGCCCAGGGGTCCGGCCGGAGGCGCTGGAAGGGCGCGCTTGAAAAAGGGAACTCCAACGGGAAGACAAAACCCCAGCGGTTTCCCTTCCCCAGCCCCGGAGACACAAAAGGTCGGCGCGGGGCGACGGGGGCGCAGGTCGCACGGCGGGGCGCGGGGAGGCGGCGCTCCAGTCGGCGGCTCGCCCCCGACCCTCCCCGGCCGGGCCGCCGGCGCCCGGGGGCTTCCGCGGAGGAGCAGCGGCGGCGGGCGGCCACACCCGGGCACCTGGCCCCGCCGCGCTCGCGTCCCGGGGGCCGACGGTCCAGGTCGCGGGGGCGCTCGCCGGCAAACCCGGGGCGGCGTCGGTCACCTGGCCCTCGGTGAGGGCCGAACCTTTCTCGTCCGAACCTTTGGGAGAGCTTAAACTCGAGACCCCCGCGGCCCAGCCGCCCCGGCCCCAACCCTCTGCCGGGACGGGGAGCCCGAGCCCTCGTGGCTCCCCTCACCGTCGGGGGGCAGGGGGGTCGCAGCCCTGCGCCGACCCGGGGTGGCGGTCACGTGCCCGCGGGGGAGGGAGGCGCCCGGGGGTCCGCGCGCGGCACGTGCAGGGCCTCGCCGGGGGCGGAGCTCCGACCGCGCCGCTGCGTCCTCAGCCCGCCCGCACCAGGGTGCCCCGGGCGCCGGCCCCGCGCGGGAGCTGCGGCGGCGAGGCCAGTGGGCGGACCCGCCGCCCCTGCGCGGGTGGCTCTCAGCAGCAGCTAGCAGCCCGCCCTCACGAAACTCCGTGTTGCGGATCTCGGGAACTAGGTCTGACCTCAAGAGCCCGATACAAGAGTTCCTGTTCGTAAAGGCAGTACGCAGGAGTTGGTAACCTTGGGTTTTCTACTTGATTTTTTTATGGGGAGCTTTTAACGCTGACGAAAGTCATGACTGTACAATGAGCCCCCAGGTGCTCATCACCCGGATACAAGTATCAACTCGTGACAGGCTGGCTCTGTCTGTCCCTCGCTCCGTACCCACTGCCCACAGCCCCCCCTCGTCATCGTGGAGCAAATCCGTAGCATCAAGTCGTGTCCAGTTGTGACCCTCACCCCCGGACAGTACCAGTGGGTTTTGAGGAAAAGCCTAGTTTGTTTAGAAAACTTTAAAAACTGAGTAGATTAAAACATTAAGGAGGGGAGATAAAGGCGCTGACTGGAGCTGAGATGGAGATAAACACAGTGGTGGGTGGGAGGCGTGGAAGGACAAAAGGTGGAGGAAAGCCCTAGCGGTGCTTTCTGGGACATCGGGTCAACCAGACAAGAGCTTGAGCAGAGGAGCAAGCGAGCTGGTGAGAAAAGGGCTGATGCAGGGCACTAATGGAAGGTCAGAGTGACCAGCTCTGCTGATGGATTGGACAGGGAGCTTGAAGGAAAGAGTCTTCAAGAATGGGAAACTAGGTGGATGGTGGTGCTTTTATTAACTGCAGTGGGGACCAGATGTGGGAGAGTGAGGGAAATCAAAGTAGGGTTCGGCCATGTTACCTCTGAGCTGCCACTTAGGTATCGGAGTGGTCATGCCACAATGGAGGTGTTTCGAGAGAATTCTCAGAGAGGAGAGCGGGACTAGAGATATAAATCCGGAAGTTGAGAGCATGTAGTGTATTCAGAATCCTAGGACTGGACTTAGGTGTGGCTGGTGTCCAGGGAAGTTAGAGGGAAAGCAGGAGAGTGTGTTCTCAGGAGTCAAGGGAAGAAAGCGTTCCATGAAAGAGGGAGGGGTCAACAGTGTGAAATGCCATTAAGAGGTCAAGGAAGGGGAGGACAAGAAATTGACCATGGGATTTAGTAACATGGATGCCCTTGGTGACCTTGGCGAGAAGAGTTTCAAAGGAGTGACAGCTGAAAGTCAACGCAAGAGAGACTTGAGAGAACAGGAGGGAGAGTGTGATAAGTTAATCTTTGAAGAAATTTTGATGTGAAGAAAAGCTAGAGATAGGAGGCCGAAGAAGGCATGGGGACAAGGTACATTTCAAAGAAAAACAGGGGCGCCTGGGTGGCTCTGTCGATTTGAGTGTCTGACTGGGATCTCAGCTCAGGTCTCGATTTCAGGCTTGTGAGTTCAAGCGCCACCTTCGGCTCCAGGCTGGGTGTGGAGCCTGGTTAAAACAAGTCAACCCCCAAACAAGCTTTTAAAAATACAGAAAATGTAAAGCTTACACAAAAGTAGAAAGAATAATATGAGCCCATTCCCATCATCTAGCTCCAGTGATTATCAGCTGACTGCCAATTTTGTTTGATCTATGCCTGCCTAGTTATTTTAAAGCAAATCTCAGAACTCATTCTAGTTCACTCATGGACTTCCTTATGTATCTCTAATAGATAAGGATTCAGTCTTTAATAGTCAAAGATTTTAGTTGTTTTTTTTAAATATTTTGTGTTTTTAACATAACCGTAGCATAATTACCACACCTAAAAATAATTAGCAGTAATTCCTTGATATCATTTACTATGTGGTCACAAGTGTTCACATTTTCCTGACTATCCCGTACATGGTTTCTTTTTATACTTGGTTTGTTACAATCAGGATCCAAAGAAGTCCATATATTGCATTTGTTTAGTATGTCTCTTTAGCTTCTTTTAATCTCTAACATTCCCCATCCCCACCCCGACCCCCTCCTCCTTTTATTTTGTTAAAGAAACCAAATCAGGGGCACCTGGGTGGCTCAGTCAGTTAAGCATCTGTCTGCCTTGGTCTCAGGTCATGATCTCAGGGTCCTGGGATCAAGTCCCATGTCTGGCACCCTGCTCAGTGGGGAGTCTGCTTCTTCCTCTCCCTCTGCCCTTCCTCCCTGCTCATGCCCACGAGCTCTCCCTCCCTCTCAAATAAATAAATAAAATCTTAAAAAAAGGAAAGAAACCAAATCATTTGTCTTTTAGAATTTCCCGTATCCTGGGTTTTGCTGATGGCATCCTTATGATGATGCCATGAACTTCCCATGGTGTCACATAAAGTCTGGTTGTCTCTCTGTGTGACTGCTCTGGTGTCTTCAGCCAGATCCTGCGAGTATGAAGTTCCCCACCAGACTTTCACCTGTCACTCCCTCAGCATTACAACCCCAATCAGTGGTGAAGAGAAATCCTCCTGAGGGGCAGAACTTGGAGAATATTTCATTGTTTACATGTTCTAGACTTAGAAGTAACCTGAAATCGGACTCCTGTGCAGCATAGGCCTGGAAGATGGGTAATGGGAAATCTGGGGATGGGGTGTGGGAATGGACTCCTCAGCATGGGCACTGTGTGGCCATATCTGTGTCCCATGAGCATGTGAATGCTCTCCAAAGGACATCTGCTGCAGAGGAGGCTCTGAGTAATCAGGTGGACAAAATGACATTCTGTGGATGTCAGTCAGCCTCTTTCCCCAGCCACCCTGCTGCTTCTCCAGCGGGTCTACGTGGCAGTGATGGGGGAAATGAACTAAACAAATAGCCAGGACATCGCCTCCTCAAACTGACCTGGCTACAGCATTCCTGAGTGTTTCACCTTGCAACAGCAGAGACCAACACTGACGTTCCCCGCCCCGATACAGAGGACCAACCAACCACCTGTTGGACTCCTTACATCATGAAGAGGACAGCAGTTTGCCCTCACTAGAAGAAATACGCATTCCGGAGAGGGTTTGCCTTCCCTGTCTGCAGTGTTTCTGCATGGACTTCTGGAATGCCTTATGCACTCTCATGGTATTACACACAACAGTGCCTCTGATCAAGGGGATAATTTCCTAGCAGAAGAATTGCAGCTGTGAGCAGGTGTGCATAGAACGCACTAAATTTTTTTTTAAGATTTTATTTTATTTATTTATTTATTTATTTATTTATTTATTAGAGAGAGAAAGGGTGAGTGGGGGTGAGGAGCAGAGGGAGAGGGACCAGCAGACTCCCCATGAGCATGGAGCCTATCGAGGGGCTCAATCCCACGACCCTGAGATCATGACCTGAGCCAAAATCAAGAGTCAGACGCTTAACCCACTGAGCCAACCAGGGCCCCCCAGAATTCACTAATATTTCTGAGTACCCCATCACCCAGAAGAAGCTGGCCTGAAAGAATGGCGGAATGCCCTACTGAAGATTCTCTTCTGGCGTCAGTTGAAAAACTCCCTGAGAGGATGGTAGTCTGTCTTACACAATGCTTTGGACCTGTGGTCGGTATATGGTGCTGTTCAAAGTTCTGGAACAGGAGTAGCTCTTCTCATTATTACATCTCCTCTTCATTCCTCCTCCCACAACTTTCAGCTGGATGGGAGGTCTTAGTTCCCAAGGGAGGATATCTAACATTAGGGGACACAGCTAGGGTTTCCACTGAATTGGAGTCTGGACATTGTGTGTTTTCTCAATTGGTGAAGAAAGCTTACTCTGCCAGCCCAGCTGATTCACCTCAGTTGCCAAATCAAACTGTTGGTTACGATGCATGCAGCAAAACTATGTCCGGAACCCAGAGGGTCCCATGTGGCACCTCTTATTACTTGCATGTCCAGAATTAAAAATTAATGGGAGATCAAAGTAACCCTGATAAAGCAGGACCCCTGAGAATTCAGATCCTTTAAAAATGAAGTTTTGAGGCACTCTGCCAGGTAAAGAATGCTAACCTGTTGCAGTTCTGGCTGAGGGCAAAAGACACAGAGTGGGTAGCGCAAGAAGGAATTAATAAATATTCACCATGCCTTGTGAGCAGCTACAGACCTGATACAGAAGATTGTGGCAGCTACCCACCACAGCTGTGTCTTTTAAAGATCATCCTGTTCTATCGGACCAGCAGCTCAAGAGGTGGTATGTGGTAGCGTCAGCGTCAAAGTGACCGAGATTCTTTAGGACTGTGTTGTGATAGAAAGCAGGAGAGTTAACGTAGCCCTGGGGTAACACAGGGAATGTGGCCTGCTGTTCATCACAGATGAATGCAATCTGCTTTTCGGTCACCATTGAAAACAGTGCATTTGCCAGATTAATAGCTGCATACCGAGTACCAGGGGCTGCGTTGCTCTATTACAGTAAAAATGCTGTGTCAGGTACAGCAGCTGCGATTAGAACTACCGTTTGGTCAAGTTCTTGTAGTCCACTGTCATTTCCCATGATCTGTCTGGTTTTGCAGGGGCTAGCCCAGTGAATTAAACATGATCCTAATCTCTTCCATTCCTACCTAGGCTGTAGGAGTGCTTTTGATTTGCTGTGTTGGCCAAAGGAAGGACTCAGTTTCAAGGACTTCTGCCTGGTCTTTCCAAACACAGTCGTTCTTACTCTCCAAGTCAAGGGATAAATGTATGGGTTCTGCTGGCCGATCAGTAAATCCATTCTGATCGCTCAAAGATTTGGGAAATGGCTAGAGGACCATTAACTCCATTTATCGCCAGCTCCCGAATGCCCCCATTCTAACAAGAGGGCCGTGATGGCACTTGGGTCTCCTGGTATCAATGTCAACTCAGACCTGTATCTAAGAGCCCTCGAAAGATCTGGGTATTCCTCTGTTCTGTAGTGAACATTTATCCTGGTAAGTGACTAAAAGTCATTTTGGAGAAGTTGGGGAACCTCTATTGTATATGCTTGTGACCCTGCGGAGTCCTTCCTAGAGGAACCCCGACCGCCTCTTCATTTGATGGGTTCTGGTGTAAGAACCAGTTCCTGTCTGCCCATTAGGTGAGAAATGTAGATTTTCCAATTAATGGCTGACATCAGCCATCTGCCAAAGCCATCCATCACCACGGATCTCTGTGCTAGAGGCCATCTGATTGCCCTTCCCATTTTCTTCCCCATTAGAGTCGTTGCGTCTGTCTTGCCTTTGATGACTAAATGCTACCACCTGGCCTCTGCTAGTCAGATTCCTATCATCCATATTGGCACTGAGGAGCCCAGGTCTGTAGCTGCCCAGGCCCACGGGATGGCTACCACTGTTCTTCAACAATGCTGACCGCTTACTCCAAACTGCTTTAGTGAAGCCAGTGTCTCCCATAGATGGTGGTCAGCCGGCAGGTTCTCTGGTTTTACATAATAAACCCATTCTAACATGCTAACCTCCGTCCGCTTTTTGAGTCTTCTCTCCACTCTGCCCAGGCAAGTCCAGCCTTTCCACCTAATTTACTGTAGGATGTCTTTGTTTCCAAGCTTTGAGGGGCCTTTCTGGAGACTATTAGAACTGGAGTTCCAGGAGTCCTTGCCAGAATCCTAAATCGTAAACCGTGAGAGGGTTTCCCAAATCAATAAAGTCTCTCCTTCCAGCCTTATAATCAACCCTCCCTGATCCATTGCTCTCAGGACACATTCCCAGGCATGGCCTTGTTCCTGCTGGAACAGATTAGCCAGGTTCTGAAGCTCTTTTGTAAGACTTGACCCTAGTTTTTGGTCTAGAAACCTTGAGGGCAGGAAAGGGCAGATCTCAAAGAGGGCAGGTATCCTCATACAAGACACTTGCCTCTAGTGAGGCCTTTATGAGGTGTCCAGGTAATGGAGGCTGTGTTCCTCTCATGAAAGGGAGGGGGCCAGTTCTGTCCTACATGGTGAATCTGGGTATTTAAGATTCTCAGTTAAATCTGCTCCAATGTCACATCCAGGTCTTAGAGCTTCCCTCCCGCCCTCTCTAGTCCCTAGTAGAGGAGACTTGCCGGAGCTGTGAATTCAGCCTGTCACTTGTAAATAAAATCTTGGACCTGATTTTCAGCATTGTCTGTCCTCTGGCTACAGGAGCTGAGGGTCTCTTTAGATACCACCATGGAGATTTCTGGCTGGCTTCCTTCTTCCTCCCTTCCTTCCTTCCTTTTTTGGTGGGCAGCAAAGCAAGGTTTATTGAGCAATAGCAAAGTTGTAGTACAAAGCGCCCAAGGAGGGAAGGGACCCGAGGGGGTTGCCCAGATTTCTGGTTTTCGTATCGTGCTTTGAGCTGATAGTGGACTGACTTGAGCCTATTATTTTCTTCCTTCTGGGCGTTAATGGCCATTAAGACAGCCAACCAGGTTCATAATCCTTATAATAACCATTACCCTCCTATTTTTCAAGTGATAGAGTTGTCGCAGGCACCAGCGAATCTTCTACCTGTACCCCATTCCAATCTACCCAAAGCTAGAGTCCTGGTAATGTGCTGGTACAGCATGCTTGGGGTGCTCCCCACTGCATGTAACATCAGTTACGGTGTCCTTGTCCACACCTGGCGGGCACACCATCTGGTTCCAAAGTCCCATTCGGAGAGCTTACTTCGTGGAACCACTTCTGGTCACATCTTGTTTTAGATTCCATCAAATGCAGATCCTCAGGCAAGGGTTTGAGGGCAGATAGCTTCTTTGAAAATCATCCCAGGAAGCCCCCGTAGAGTCACGAGAAAGTGAGACAGGAGTGGTACGGAAGCTAGCGTAGAGGGTGTGGTTGATATACGGATATATGAATGCGCCATTATCACTGTGGGCAACAGTACCCTGTCTCTAGACTCCCTTTAGGAGGTGCATAGAGCTCTCCTCTGGACTGTTTCACTCTAGGGGTAAGCAAGCTTGGCGTTTATCCACTCATTTCCACCTCCCACCATTTGAGGACTGCTCTTGGGAGTGTTCATTTCCTGGCACTTGGGTAGTGCCCACATTCAGGCTGGGCATGTTCCCTGTGATCAGGGAAAGTGCTTCGGGCTGAGAGTCTTGGGTGCTTGCCCTGGGAAGCCTTGGGGTGCACAGGAACGAGTACTTCGAGGATCTGATGAGGTTCTGACAGTGCTGAAGTCTAGGTTCCAGGCCCCCGGGCCCCTCCTCTGGGTTGTGACACAGCCCACAGGCCCTGCATGATCTGGCCTTGCCTACCCCACCGTCCTCATTTTGTGTGCTCTCCTTTTCACTCGTGCTGGTGTGTTTCTCTGTTCATGAATTCCTTTATTCATTTCTAGGCAGGAAAACAGAAACCAAACCGGTGGTTTTAACCTGGAGAAAATAATGTATGATATTAAACAGATGCTAGAAGAGTGGAAAGGCAGGAGAGGAACATTGAGTAACACAGAGATAGTAGGCAGGGCCAGATCATGCCGTGCAACAACCTTGAGGGGAACAAGGGAGAAAGTATTTGGGAACCACTCAGACAACATCTTGGCCGTGCATGGCCTATGAATGGTTCCTGTTTTCCCTTCTTGTCTCCATTCTATCTTTTTTTTTTTTTTAAGATTTTATTTATTTATTTGAGAGAGAGAGAATGGGAGACAGCACGAGAGGGAAGAGGGTCAGAGGGAGAAGCAGACTCCCCGCTGAGCAGGGAGCCCGATGCGGGACTCGATCCCGGGACTCCAGGATCATGACCTGAGCTGAAGGCAGTCGCTTAACCGACTGAGCCACCCAGGCGCCCTCCATTCTATCTTTGACTTTATTCTACAAGCATTCTACTGACCAGGGCTGTCCAGTCCCTGTGCTCTGAGTAGGCCATGCAGGGATGCATGCCAGACCTCTGTCTCAAAAGGACTATCTGATCTTGCCCTGAACAAGGCTTGAACCTTGTGGATGTGGATTTGGGGAATCTTGGTATACCCTCTATTGATATTCAGCTTCCCTGTGGCCTCAGATGTGCCATGCAGTACCATACCTCAGGACCTTTGCCTGTGTTGTCTATGATGTTCCTGTGCCCTGGTACATGGTTTCTCCTGTTCCTTCTTCCTGTCATAATGAACTCCCACTCCTCAAGACCTAACTGAACCATTCCCTCTTGTTTCCCTGACTTCCCTGTGCAGGACTGTGGCTTCATCTGTGGAATTTACATATGCATACACACATCTATTATAGCTTGTATTACAACTCTTTTTTTTCTTTCTTTAATCTGTTTTTCTCCTGCCCAGAGTATGACCTCCTTTGGGGCCTCATTCATCCCTGTATCTTCATTCATTCATGCAATGAATCTTTTTTGAGTCCCTGACTATCCCGGGCGTGGGAGCAGCTCAGTCAATGTCTGCTGGAGGAATGAATGAACTGGTGAGCGGTTGCTATCCCGATGGATGCTATGTTGCTAGGTGACAGACTCTAGTGATGATTAGCGAGAAGGGGGCGTGACCGCTGTCGTGTGAGATGAGAGTAAGCGTCGACACATCTTCCTGCTGGATCGGGGAGACTTCGTGGGTGGAAGGGTGGAAGGACCATACTTAGCCCTGCTGGTGTGGCAGGGGCCAGGCTGGGCTTCTGACGGTGGGTGGGGAGAGAAGGGACAGCGGGAGTCTTTCCTGGATACACATACCATTTGAAAAATCCCTAGGAGGCTATCTTTCCTTCCTCCTTCATGTTGAGAATCACTGCATTAAAAGTTTTCTCAATGAGAGTAACGAGGAAACAATGGGTCAGCTTCTACACAAGCATCCGCAGGGACCAGGCAGGACGGTGTGAGTGAGAGAAGTGGGCTGGATGAGACCATGGCTCGTGTCTGGAGCTGCGGGTACTCTGCACAAAGAGGTGGTCACCCAGAGGATGTGTCAGCCCCGTGTTGCAAGATCTTTGATGTTTTCAGGAGAGGCCACCAGGCCAGCTTTTACCGTGAAATCTCCCAATTTTTCAGTATTGGAAAGTAAATCGAGATTTTTTTTCTTAACATTTTTTTTTCAAGACTCCATTTATTTATTTGACAGAGATTGCAAGAGCAGGAATGCAAGCAGGGGGAGTGGGAGAGGGAGAAGCAGGCTTCCCGCTGAGCAGGGAGCCTGATGCGGGGCTCGATCCCAGGACCCTGGGATCATGACCCGAGCCAAAGGCAGACACTTAACGACTGAGCCACCCAGGCGCCCCATAAATTGAAATTTTTACAAAGCCAGGAGTTTTCCGGCTCAGTTTTCGTCTGGCCTGATCCAGATCTTTCCTCCAAAGCCCAGCCTGGAGAACACCTTCCCAGGGAGCACTTCCATAGCATCACTGGCTCGGCTGTTCATCGACATTACCTACCCCCAGCTGTGTGTCCTGAGCTGCGTTTGGTGCTAGGGATGCATGGGCGAAGGAGTCTCTATGCAGCTCCTGCTGCGTGCCCGCTGGGGTCAGTGCCTCCCTAGCTCTTTTCTTTCCTCCCTGACCTCCTGGTTTCTATGTCCACAGCCAGCTCCCCCTCTGGTCTGTGAGCAGTCTGAGGGCAGTAATAGTGCTGTGTGTGTCTCTGCATTTGGCACATAAAAGAATAATACATGCGCATAAGTGAAGCCTCTGGGGGAACACGGTCGTGTGGGTTTGGCAGACAGGTAGGTAAGTACAGAAGGCAGAGATAGGACCTTACAGTGAGAGCTCAATTGAGTAGAAGGAGGCATCTCTAACCATGAGTTGGGAGGCCTGGGGGGGAGGTAATGAGCTCACCGTCCTTCAGGGTATCTGAACAGAGATGAGCTGATGGGCCACTGAAGATGCTGGAAAGAGGAGAGCTTTACTGGGTGACAGGCTGTGCTGGGTGGTTACCTGTTCCCTCCAGCTTCCATGATTTGTGCTTCTGTAGAGCAAGATCGAGCAAACTGCTAAACTAGGCCACAGAGGCGCTCGGGTGGTTGGGAGCAGGGCCCGTGCCTCCAGGCAGACCTGGCTTTGAATTTGGGCTCTGCCCCTTCGCTGTGCAAAAGTGGGCAGGATGCTTCACCCTCTCTGAGAACAAGTAACTTAGCATCTAGGGCCTTGGAATGCTTCCTCACCTCTTCTCCCCACAGGGCTCTGACCCACAGGGCAGACACAAAAGGCTACCTCAGAAATGGACAGCAGGTACTCACGCTCCTGGTTAAAACTGCTCTTCAAACGCCCTGGGAAGGTGCCAGGTTGGGGATCGTCCTGTCGCACAGTGAGTCCAATACAACCAGTGTCCCCTCCTGTTTTAAGAAGAAACCCACTGGGGAACACCAGAGGAAGCCGTTGCTTACATCTGAAGGCTAATCTTTTTTTTTTTTTTTAAGATTTTATTTATTTATTTGCGAGAGAGAGAATGAGAGACAGAGAGCATGAGAGGGAAGAGGGTCAGAGGGAGAAGCAGACTCCCCGCTGAGCAGGGAGCCCGATGTGGGACTCGATCCCAGGACTCCAGGACCATGACCCGAGCCGAAGGCAGTCGCTTAACCGACTGAGCCACCCAGGCGCCCTGAAGGCTAATCTTTTTTGAAAAATCCCCGTCCTTAGGCATTAGAATCACTTCTAGTAGGGAGATGCCCACACTCCAAGGAGCATATGGGATCTGAGTAGATCAGAGAACCTGCTGATTTGGTTCTTCTCTCTCCACACTCTGGGCCAGGGATTCAGATGAATGGTGGGTGGGATCACCTCCATTATTTAAATCATTGTTTCTCACTTGGTCTCCCTTCTCTGTATCTGCCAAGCCCATATACCAGAATCCTCATAGTTTACTTTAACATATGTTAAGAGTACTCTTATGAGTCTGGGCAAACGAGAACTATAACCCAGGGCTTTTGGTTGGTTGTGCTGAGAACTCGGCTTAGGCCTGGGCCTCAGTCCAGCCTTTCTACTCTCCCTGCTGGAAATGAAGACAGCTGGGCCCCGAGTGCATCCCACCCGGTATAGGTAGGCAAGCTGTAAGAGAGTGAGACCAGCCACCTCCCACACCCTCACCCATCACGGGTAGAACAGAGAGGGAATGGGCACCTGCCAATCATTTTAAAGTGACACCACCTACTAATAAAGCTCTAACCCTTAGGTTAGCTCCTCTTCCCATCAGGGAGAGCAAGGAAGGGAGAGGAAAAAAAGGCTGAAGTGTCCATTGTGGGCGTTTGGATGGAAGCGCCCTCCTTTATGGTGGAGGCAGCCATGTGAGTAGGGGCTTGCAAACACTTCTGGCCACCACACCCTTGCTGGGACAGCACCCACACAGAGGGTTT
Organism: Callorhinus ursinus; assembly: GCF_003265705.2. Lineage (NCBI taxonomy): Eukaryota > Metazoa > Chordata > Mammalia > Carnivora > Otariidae > Callorhinus > Callorhinus ursinus. Next base: position 7,459,115 of record NW_027397110.1, on the reverse strand, counting down.
AGCACAGTACCTGGCACATGGTGAGCCTTCAAAAAATGTTAACTTCAGGGGCATCTAGCTGGCTCAGTCGGTGGAGCATGTGACTCTTGATCTTGGGGTTGTGAGTTCAGGTCTCATGTTGGGTGTAGAGAAGACTGAAAAATGGGGCGCCTGGGTGGCTCAGTCGTTAAACACCTGCCTTCGGCTCAGGTCATGATCCCAGGGTCCTGGGATTGAGTTCCGCATCGGGCTCCCTCCCCCTCTCCCTCTGGTTCTTGCTGGTTCTCTCTCATGCTCACTCTCCCTCTCTCTCAAATAAATAAAGTACAATCTTTAAAAAGAAAAGAAAGGGGGGGGCGCCTGGGTGGCTCGGTCGTTAAGCGTCTGCCTTCGGCTCAGGTCATGATCCCAGGGTCCTGGGATCGAGCCCGCATCGGGCTCCCTGCTTTGTGGGAAGCCTGCTTCTCTCTCTCCCACTCCCCCTGCTTGTGTTTCCTCTCTCTGTGTGTCTCTCTCTGTCAAAGAAATAAATAACATCTGTAAAAAAAAAAAAAAAAAAAGACTGAAAAATAATAAAATCTTTTAAAAATGTTAATTGTAGGGCACCTGGGTGGCTCAGTTGGTTAAGCATCCAACTCTTGATTTCAGCTCAGGTTATGATCTCAGGGTCGTGAGATCAATCCCCACATTGGGCTCCGCACTGGGTGTGGAGCCTGCTTAAGAGTCTCTCTCCCTCTCCCTTTGCCCCTTGCCCCTCTCAAAAAAAAAGAAAAATAATAAAAATGTTACTTGTAGCAAATAATAGCAGCCAACAACAAAAATAATAAATACATATAATAAAAATATTAACAATATAAAAATAGTATGATATAGTTACCAAAGTCAAACTTCACTACAGGTGTCGGGTGCTATTACAGTCTGCTGAAACTGTAATAATCATGTGATACTAATGTGCATTTATTGAGTTCTTACTGCGTATGTATTATTATGTGTATGATATTCATTTTATAGATAAGAAAAATGAAGCTTAGGGAAAGTTAAGTAATACAGCCAAACTTATACTGCCAGTGAATTTACAAACCCATGTAATCTGGCTTGAGAACCATACTCTTAAGTATTACGCTCTACTTATTCACTGATGTTGGGTCATTTTACTCGTCCAAATAATTGGTAACTGATAATTCCAATAATTGGTAACTCTGGAACCCAGCTAGAAGAGATATACCTAACTTCATCTTGAATCAGAAGCAGGAACTGGTGCAGAAATCGGGTGATAATGTATTGATCCAGGTGACAGCGACGCCCAGAGTGGGTATGGGCTACAGGCATGGCCACATGGCACAGAGTGGACACAGCTCTCCATTTCTTGACTCTGCTTGTCCTTCTTCCTCTTTGCGTGTTTGGCTCATTCCCTCTGGCCACAGCCAGACCGTCTCTACCTGGTGGAAAGGCAGCCTCCACTATTGAAGATCACAACCTAAAAGAAGAACCCTGTCCCTCCTAGTGTCCCTACAGCAAGATGGACTGGAAAAAACTGTTTGGGGTACACGTCCATTTGACCAGTCACTCTGGACATGAGATGGGGTACCATTATTGTCCAAACCTTGACTACAGGGCCCAGTTCCACAGGTAGGTGGTGGTCACGACCTTGTGAGTGAGCATCCCACCGTGGGATGAGCTGGAGTCAGGTCCGCAGTGGAAAGAGAGGTATTAGGAAAACAAAAGCAGGCCTCCACTATAGGGGGGGCGTACAACTGAGGGAATATTTCAACACAGTGTGGCAGGTACTGGGTTCTCTGCGTTTGGGCCCCGGGAACCTGTCATTTCTCACTGGGGTTGAAAGAAGCCTGGCTGGCTGGCATGGCCTGACACCTAGAGCGATGCAACTGAGCAGCATCCCGTGCTGCTCCCATGCTCCCTGGAGGCCCACCTCCTCTGGGATTCCCCAGCTTCCCCGGCTCAGCACAGTGGAAAAGGCAATGGATCAGACATCAGCAAGCAAGCTGTGAAGAGCAATGCAAGGGTGAAAGATCACCACTGGACTCATGGCTGAACCTCTCCGTGGACATACCATACCCCTCCTTCCAATTCTGACTCTTCCCTCTGATGGTCTCTGCATTTGCCCGCTAGGCAGGGAGGAAGACAAAAGAGAAAGAACTAGACATAGAAAGGGAAAGCATGACCCTTGACAGCCACTGAGTGGTCACTTCCGTGAGGGTTTTTTTGAGGGGGAGGAGATTTCACAGTAAGAGTTCACAAAACACCAAATACAACCTCAAACTCCTACCACTTAAGCCAGCCTAGGGGGATCCGTGTCAGGAGACTAAACTGCTGCATGGTTGCCTTGGCAACCAAAATTTGTTAGTGATAAAACCTCAGAGCCACAATGGAGGGAAAGCCACAATCTACAACATGTTCCCGGATTTATCTAGTCAAGCAAAATCCCAGGTGAGGAAGGGCTCTCTGGGAAGGAGTTGGTGATTCCCTTTGATAAAAAGACCTGGGGCTGCTGAGAGCCTCCATTCACCAGTGCAGCAAAGAGATAACCCATATGCCTGCATGGGCCCCCGCTCAGAGGGGCAGAGCACCTCAGCCTGGAGTACTGGGGACTCCAGGGTTTTGTCTGTTCTGGGCTCACCCCTTCAGGGGTGCAGACAAGAGTTGGGGACTTTCTGCACTAGAATCGAGTGGTATGCCCTCGTGGGCTTGCTGGATCACAATGACCAGAACAATCTTTACCCTTTGGGTGTTTGTTCCCTGTTTTCTTCTTCAGAATTCTGCTGTCTTCCGTTTCACGCTCTGGGACTCTTCATCCCTCCCACAGCTCTCCTCACCTGCCCACTTTTTAAATAAAAAAATTCTCTATAGGGGTACCTGGGTGGCTCAGTCAGCGAAGTGTCTGCCTTGGGCTCAGGTCATGATCCCAGGGTCCTGGGATCGAGCCTCTCATCAGGCTCCCTGCTCAGTGGGGAGTCTGCTTCTCCCTCTCCCTTCCTTCTCCTTCCTTCACCCTCCCACCTACTCGTGTGCTCTCTCTCTCTCAGATAAATAAATAAATAATCTTTTTAAAAAATGCTCTATAACATGGGAGTGGGGAATCACTTATAATCACACCTGCTTAATACAATGATTTTTTTGTGTGTGGTGCTGGGTAACATCGTCCCGGTAATTTTGATGTCTGTCCAGGAAGCAGATGAACATTAGCCTCTAACATGGGAAGCTTCTTTCAGATCTTCCCTGCCCACAGCTGAATGTCAATTCTGTTCTGTGTTTTTTTTTTTTTTTTAATTTTTTTTTTATTGTTATTTGTTCTGTGTTATTACAAGGGAAAAAGATCCTGCCTGGGCTGAATTCTGACATTGGCTATGAGTAGGTCAAGGCAATCAACTAAGGTGCTGCTACGTAGTTTGGGATAAGCCCACTATACGGGTGGACCCCAGAAATTCTTCCCCAAATGTTCTGGCCCCTAAGTCAGATTGTTATAGCAGCTGTTAGGATTTCTTTCCCTAAAAATTATTTTTTTTATGTCTTAGGTTTCATTGTAAAGCTTTAATATTATATTGCAAAATTTGGTAACACAGCTGTAAACTTTTTTGTATTTCCTTAGAGACTTTCTTTCCCTTTATTAGGTATATATTTTTTTAAGATTTATTTATTTGAGAGAGAGCGAGAGAGAGAGAGAAAGCATGCATGTGGGAGCAGAAGAGGAGCTGCAGAGGGAGAGGGAGAGAGAATCCCAAGCAGACTCCCCGCTGAGCGCAGAGCCCAGCGGGGTGGGGGGGTGGGGGCTCGATCTAATGACCCTGAGATCATGACCTGAGCCAAAATCAAAAGTCGGAAGCTTAAACCAATGGCACCATCCACGTGCCCAGGTATTTTATTTTTTTAAATATGATTGCAGTCATATTGTATGTGTAATTTTATACTGTTTTTGCACTTGACATTACATAAAAGCATTTTACTTAGAAAAATAAAAGAAAGTAAGCCTTTTTGTGAAACAAACTTTTACATACATAAACACATGTAATGATGGCCACTTCGGGTTCACTACCACACTTTTAAAGGCAATATAGGGCAAAAGTAATTTTTTTTAACAGAGCAATTTTATTTTAAAAATAATAAAATAAAGCAATTTTATTTTATTTTTTTAAAAGATTTTATTTATTGGGGCGCCTGGGTGGCTCAGTCGTTAAGCGTCTGCCTTCGGCTCAGATCATGATCCTGGGTCCTGGGATCGAGCCCCGCATCGGGCTCCCTACTCAGCGGGATCCCACTCCCCCTGCTTGTGTTCCTTCTCTCACTGTGTCTCTCTCTGTCAAGTAAATAAATAAAAGATTTTATTTACTTGACAGAGAGAACGAGAGAGAGCACAAGCAGGGGGAGCAGGAGAGGGAGAAGCAGGCTCCCTGCTGAGCAAGGAGTCCGACTTGGGGCTCAATCCCAGGACCCTGGCATCATGACCTGAGCCAAAGGGAGACGCCCAACCATCTGAGCCACCCAGGCACCCCAAAAGTTATTATTTTTATTACAGTTTTATGATAATGAAGGGAAATCACACTTCCTTTCAATATTGATATTGAGGAGCAAGTCACAAATAAAATGTGTGTATCTTGATTTAGTTTTTAAAGTGTTTGCAAATAGAGTTGTATTAAATGAAACCTTTTTTTTTAAAGATTTTATTTATTTATTTATTTGGCAGAGAGATACAGAGAGAGAACAAGTAGGCAGAGAGGCAGGCAGAGGGAGAGGGAGAAGCAGGCTCCCCGCTGAGCAGGGAGCCCGATGCGGGGCTCGATCCAGGACCTGAGCCGAAGGCAGCCGCCTAACCGACTGAGCCACCCAGGCGCCCCTTAAGTGAAACCTTTCTGCAACAAGTAGAGTGATATAATTTTCCATCCATAATTTTAAATCTTGGGGGAGAGTTTCCACCAAATGGAGAAGCAGCTGCTGTAGATGGTGTATTGTAAGGCAAGTGTATGTGTACACATACATGTGTGTGTTTGTGTATGCCGTTTATAACCACTAATTACTTTTGCCATTTCTTTACCTGCTATTTCAGAAGGCAAACATTTTACTTACAATGATTGAATATTTATAAATATTTTAAGGATGTTTGACATTAAAGTAAAATGCAATTGACAATGTCAATGTAAGAATTTATTTTTTATTTTTTTACTTATTTGAGAGAGAGCATGAACAGGGAGAAGGGCAGAGGGAGAGGGAGAAGCAGACTCCCCACCGAGCAGGGAGCCCATCGCGGGGCTCAATCCCAGGACCCCAGGATCATGACCTGAGCTGAAGGCAGACACCTACCAACTGAGCCACCCAGGCGCCCCTCCATGTAAGAATTTAATTTTTAACATAGATGTGAAGGGTTTGTTAATCAGAAATTATAAGGCAATAGAAGCAACCAAAAGTTAACAATTAGAGAATGGCTAATTACATAATAGTACGTACAGTATCTTGACAGCACACCAAGCAGCCATTACAAATGAGACTCATGAGGACAATGTTGCAACATGAAAAACCACCCCTGCTACATGATGTGAAAAAGCAGAACTAGAAATTTCATGTACCCCTACAATTGTTTGCTACAATACCTGACACCCAGGAAGTGGGCAACGAATGGTAGATATTATTAATTATTTGTCACAATGTAAAAAAAAAAAAGTATGCCTATGGAAAAGAGCATCAAGGGACCATACCAAAAATAACTGTGATTTTTGTGCTGAAAGGGTGGAATTTTCTTCACACTAGAAATTATATTCTCTCCGTTGTTTTTTTTTTTTACAAATTATATTTTCTAAAGAAAAATTTGATAATGCAAAACCAAGAACCCCATACAAAATGAAATAAAAAAATGGACAGAGGATAGACAGGTGCTTCTTATAGTGAAAAAATAAATGAATCCAACAAATGAAAAAATGCTCAGTCTCCATCATAATGAGAGAAACGTACGTCATGATTAGCCTGACACATCCTTCTGCATCTGTCAGATTGGCAAAGTCCAAAGAGTTTGATAACACCACTGTGTTGCAGGAATGTGAGGAAACAGGTGCTCTCATACCTTGTTTGTGAAAATGCAAAATGGTACAAGTCACAGCTAGCAATTTGGCATTATTTATTAAAACTTAAAATGAACATGCCCTTGATCCACTAATTCTGCTTCTAGGAATTGATCCTACGACCTACTTACATGTATACAAAATAACATGAAAAGGTCTATATATTGCAACATTGAAGTAATATCAAATTCTTGGAAACAATCCAGATGCCTACTAATAGGGGATTTGTTTAAATAGTCCACATGAGGGGTGCCTGGCTGGCTCAGTTGGTAGAATGTGTGACTCTTGATCTCAGGGTTGTGAATTTGAGCCCCAGGTTGGGTGTAGAGATTACTTAAAAATAAATAGTTCAAAGGAAGGAGCCTTCTGTAGCCTTTTAAAAAGGGCTAAGTGTGTTACAGTGAACAGGATTCAATATATTGTGTTAATAAGTAGCAGGAGCAAGGTATAGAACAGTGTGCTCAGTATGTTCCCCTTTGTGTAAATAAGAAAGGAACGTGTCTATTATGCACAGACTATCTCTGGAAAGATGCACAGAAGTTTCTGGAGTGGAGGATGGGATAGTGTCCCTTAAGAACCAATGAGAAGGAGGCTTTGCATTTAAACCCTTTTTTACCTCTTGGATTTTGCAGCTTTGTACACATAATGAAATACTAACTAAATAAATAACAATAAAGAATGTTATCACTATTCTTTATTTTTTTTTAAAGATTTTATTTATTTATTTGAGAGAGAATGAGAGATAGCACGAGAGGGAAGAGGGTCAGAGGGAGAAGCAGACTCCCTGCTGAGCAGGGAGCCCGATGCGGGACTCAAACCCGGGACTCCAGGATCATGACCTGAGCCGAAGGCAGTCGCTTAACCAACTGATCCACCCAGGCACCCTATCACTATTCTTTTAGAACTCAATAAAATCCTAGCCCTCTGGGGGTGCCTGGGTGGCTTAGTTGACTGAGCATCCAGCTCTAGGTTCTGGCTCAGGTCATGATCTCGGGGTTCTGGGATCCCCCGAGTCGGGCTCCACACTCAGCTGGGAGTCTGCTTGAGGATTCTCTCTCCCTCTCCCTCTGCCCCTCGCCTGGCTCGCTTTCTCTCTCTTAAATAAATAAATAAATCTTTTTTTTTAAAAAATCATAGCCCTCTACAAAATTTTTTTTTTTTAAAGATTTTGTTTATTTATTTGACAGAGAGAGACACAGCAAGAGAGGGAACACAAGCAGGGGGAGTGGGAGAGGGAGACGCAGGCTTCCCACGGAGCAGGGAGCCCGATGCGGGGCTCGATCCCAGGACCCTGGGATCATGACCCGAGCCGAAGGCAGACGCTTAACGACTGAGCCAGCCAGGCGCCCCAAGGTTTTTTAATTCAGGCTTGCAGAGGTTACCTGGGTCCGTGGGATGGAAGCAGGAAGGTTTTGAGGTCTAAGTTCTGATCCTATCTCTGACTTGGTGGGGCCACGGTGATCGGTTTCTTTGTGAGCCTCCTTTTCTCATCAGTGGGGTTGGATGAGGTAATCCTTAGCGGGCCTTTCGCCCTGTGAGTACCTTTGAAAATATTTTAATTTACAGAAGAAAAGATATCATGCTAAAACATAAAGTCAACGTTTTATTGAAGTAAAAGTGCATGAACCGTAAGGGTAGAGCTTGGCGAATAAAATGAACATGCCCGTGTAACGACCAGCACCCTGGTGGGTGGTAGGACATCACTAGTACCCCTAAAAAACTCCTCCCCATCCACTCCCGCGCCCCAAGGCCACCATTATCTTGACCCCATAGGTTAGTGTGGCCAAGGAACAATTACAAGCAAATCATCTCAGCACCCTGCAACAACTGTTTTCACGTTTGCACTTTTCTTTCCAGTCTTTTCAAGATGTGAATCCCTGCGGAAGGTTGCCAAAATCTAGTTGACACCCCTGTTTGCTTCCACCCCCTGCCAATTCTTTGCCATTTCGAATCTCATGGCAAGTAACCATTAATACTGTTTTCCTTTCTGCTGCCCATTACGATGTTAAAGGAAAAATGCTATTTCAGACGTTTCTAGACAAATCACACGGGAGCAAAGTAAACACGTGGATGAACTGCCTGGAATTCACTCTCATCAGATAAGGGAAAAATCCAGGCTGTCTTCTGGTGTCTGCACTCCCATAGCCTGGGGCGTGTGTCCTGGCCCTGGCTCCCTGGCCCTGCGTTTCGTGGAACCTGTGGGTTAGCTGGCTTCCTGTGCACTCCAGCTTTTGCGGTGAGGGGGGAGGTACGAGTGGCACGGAGCCCCGGGCCAGAGAGCGGGCCTGCCCTCCCGGCTGCCCCCACAGCGTGTGTGAATCAGTGACTTTCACGTCAGACTTCCCAGTTTCCAACTTGGCTTCCACACTGTAGCCTCGGCCTGTATGTCCACATCGCTTCCGTTGTGTAGTGTCCAAAGGCCTGTGGATATTTAAGAAAAGTTTGCCTGCAAGGACACAAAGCTGCCATCCTGGGGTTGAATGGAATGGGTGGGATTTGGGGGGTAGGGGCGTGTCTCTGAGCCCCTGCCTGCTCCCCCACCCCACCCCCACTGCCAGGAGCTGCCGTCTGGTGTCATCAGTGATTTATGGCCAGTGGGGCCCAGCTGTTGGGGTGGCCGGAGCAGCTGCTGAAGGTTAAGCGGGACTTATGTGCGGGATAGCAGTCATGGGATGGCCCCAGTGCAGTTGTTCCCTCTCGGGGTCAAGGGGGCGATCATGTTGCCAGGCTGGGAGCCAGTACAAGCTAAGGGAAGGCTGCAGGCTCCCCGCCCCCAATCACACTCACCCCGATACAGCTGAGGCCCAAAGCTCTGCTCTCGGTCTGAACCCTCCTGGTGGCCCGTTGATTCATTGGTTCGGGGCTGGCTGACCTGAGCGGATGTTTAGGAGTCCTGGCCCAGCCCTGCGGGAACATGGTTTGCGGGAGCTGCTCCCCATTGCCCGAGCTGCCACCTGATTGTCACCGAACACGGGCATCCATCAGGGCAAGGGCTGAGAGCCGAAGGGGACATCCAGCTCTTCCTAGAGCCCCGACTGTGCCCAGGCCCCATGCCAAATGCTTTACTTGCGTGTTTTGATCTAACTCGCAACAAGCCAGTGAGGTTGATTTTACTAATATTTCCCTGAACCTCCGGAAAACCGAGGTTCAGAGAGGTTAAGGAAACTGACTGAGATCACACAGCTGGATGCCTGTCTCTGGAACTCAAGCTTCTCTCTCTCTCTCTCTTTTTAAATGATAATTTATTATTATTATTCATAATTTTATTTATTGATTTTTTTTAAAGATTTTATTTATTTATTTGAGAGAGAGAGAGAGAACGAGAGATAGAAAGCACGAGAGGGAAGAGGGTCAGAGGGAGAAGCAGACTCCCTGCCGAGCAGGGAGCCCGATGTGGGACTCGATCCCGGGACTCCAGGATCATGACCTGAGCCGAAGGCAGTCGCTTAACCAACTGAGCCACCCAGGCGCCCTATTGATTTTTTTTTTAAGTAAACTCAGTGCTCCACGTGGGGCTTGAACTCATAACCCTGAGATCAAGACTTGCGTGCTCTCTAGACTGAGCCAGAGCTTCTGACAACTAAAGTGCCCACCACCGTCAGGCAGTTTGCACAAGCTAATATTCAATCGCCTCATCCACCCTAAAAGGCCAGCAGTACTCTCCTCACTTGGGAGTGGAGGAAGCAGGCTCCGTGTCTTTACTAAGGTCACTTAGGCAATGAGCAGCAGAGCCGAGATTGTCCCTGGTGTGCTGGACACCAAACTCTGCTCTCGTTTTCCCACTCCTTCAACCTAACTACACCTCCCTGCTGCTTCAGGGAGGCTTCATCAGAGCCCACTGATGACTTTTTGGCCAAAGTGCAGGACAGTCGGCCTGCACATTCCTGCCCACTTCACTGCCTTTGACAAGCTTGATCCTCCTTTCTCAAAACACTCCTCTCGGCCTCAGCTGGTCCACACCACATGGGTTTCTACTACCCCATCAGCTGTTCCTATTTAGCCTCATTTCCTGAATCCCCCTCCCTCTCCCTCCCACGAGGAAGGGGCTCAGGACTCCATCCCAAATTCTCTTACCCCTCCACGCATCTTTCCAGTGAAAGCTCACTGCCCCCCATCACAGCTCCATAACTTACAACTTATTTCTCTTTATTCCTTTTAATAGCCAAATATATTCCACTGTGTGAGTATGCCACACTGTGTTTATCCATTCATCTGTATTTTTTTTAGGGGGCTGGTGAGGGTCAGAGGGAGATAAAGAAATCTTAACCAGGCTCCACGCCCAGCACAGAGCCCAACAAGGGGCTTGATCTCACGACCCCAAGATCATGACCTGAGCTGAAACCAAGAGTCGGACGCTTAACCCACTGAGCCACCCAGGCACCCCTATCCGTTCATCTATTGATGGACATTCGTATTGTTTCCACTTTTTAGCTATTATGAATAATGCTGCTGTGAATATTCATGTATAAATTTTTGTGAGGACTGATATTTTCATTTCTTTTGAATATATACCTAGAAGTGGAATTGCTGGGTCATATGGCAAGTCTATGAGTTTTTTTTTAATATATAAATAGGGGCACCTGGGTGGCTCAGTTGTTAGACGTCTGCCTTCGGCTCGGGTTGTGATCTCAGGGTCCTGGGCTCGAGCCCCACATTGGGCTCCCTACTTGGCGGGAGGCCTGCTTCTCCCTCTCCCACTCCCTCTGCTTGTGTTCCCTATCTCACTGTGTCTCTATCTGTCAAATAAATAAATACAATCTTAAAAAAAATAAAAATAAAATATATAAATATATAT